>NW_026970066.1:300000-538621 GCF_028390025.1 Pseudophryne corroboree
TCGTTGGTTGATAGAAGAAACATCTTACAAAAACTCTCCAGATTATTGATTTTTTAATGTTTTTCTAGGAAACGTTCTAGATGTATGCTTATTAGCCTTTGTCAGTATGTACTTTTTGCAAAGTGTCTCTGTGGCGCAATCGGTTAGTGTGTCCGGCTATTAACCAAAAGGTTGGTGGTTCAATCCCACCCAGGGACGTAATTGACCTTGTGATCAGATTTTGGTGATATTTAAGTAGACAAGTCAAAATTTCAAACCCCCTCTTATTGTGTAGGGTACCTGGCCTTCTCTGATGTAATCAGAGTTAGATTTGATTCAGTGATTTTATAAAAAACTGCTAGGAAGCACAATTTAGCAGTGGGTTGCAGAGAAAAAAAAATATGCTGGCAGAAAAATCTAATTGAGTGATTAAACAGCTCTTCATTTTCTGGCTTTATTTTTATGCTAACAAATTTGTTCTCTGAAAAGTGTCCACAAAGCCAAGTCTCTGATTAACACCTTTGTAGGGATGGTTTTTCACCTATTACTAAATTAAACTTGCTTCATTGGAAAGGCAGCAAGATGCATCCTCATTTCAATGTCTACTGAAATAATACAGGTTGACACCAGGAAACATTAACGCCACTGCATCCTTGCTGCTTTCTCATGTGGAAGTCTGTTTAATGTGAAAACAAGGTGATATCTAATTAGCACACAGGTAAGGAATTAAGAAAATCTTTATTTAAGGGTGAAGATGTTTCTCACAAAATCGTTGCCCCAATGCATCATTGAAATTCAAGCTGGAAAGATGATTTTAATATATCACTTGTACATTTTGTATTGCTCTTCTGGTGACAATGTAGTTTGTTTTTGTCAATTACAATTTTAATAATAGGGTAAAGAAAATTAAGTGGATTTTTGAAAGAAAACAATACTGTCAATATACTATCAAAACAAATTAAAATGGTAAAAGTTATTGTACTTTAAGTAAAAATAAAAGAGCCAAAATATCAATCCCAGTTTTGGATTACTTTAATTAACAAAAAAAATGCATATAGCAAAGGATAGTTTCAATCTGCCTACCTCTGGGTTATGGGCCCAGCATGCTTCCATTGCAGTACTCTGCTGCACATGTAAGTGCAAGAGATCCTGAAGCACTCACTCATCATGGGAAAGTACCAATGTGTTTCTTCATTGGTTGATGGAAGAAACATCTTACAAAAACTCTCCAGATTATTGACTTTTTAAAGTTTTTCTAGGAAACGTTCTAGATGAATGCTTATTAGCCTTTGTCAGTACGGACTTTTGCAAAGTGTCTCTGTGGTGCAATTGGTTAGTGTGTAAGGCTATTAACCAAAAGGTTGGTGGTTCAATCCCACCCAGGAACGTAATTGACCTTGTGGTCAGATTTTGGTGATATTTAAGTAGACAAGTCAAAATTTCAAACCCCCTCTTATTGTGTAGGGTACCTGGCCTTCTCTGATGTAATCAGAGTTAGATTTGATTCAGTGATTTTATAAAAAACAGCTAGGAAGCACAATTTAGCAGTGGGTTGCAGAGAAAAAAAATATGCTGGCAAAAAAAATCCAATTGAGTGATTAAACAGCTCTTCATTTTCTAGCTTTATTTTTATGCTAACAAATTTGTTTTCTGAAAAGTGTCCACAAAGCCAAGTCTCTGATTAACACCTTTGTAGGGATGGTTTTTCACCTATTACTAAATTAAACTTGCTTCATTGGAAAGGCAGCAAGATGCATCCTCATTTCAATGTCTACTGAAATAATACAAGTTGACACCAGGAAACATTAACGCCACTGCATCCTTGCTGCTTTCTCATGTGGAAGTCTGTTTAATGCGAAAACAAGGTGATATCTAATTAGCACACAGGTAAGGAATTAAGAAAATCTTTATTTAAGGGTGAAGATGTTTCTCACAAAATCGTTGCCCCAATGCATCATTGAAATTCAAGCTGGAAAGATGATTTTAATATATCACTTGTACATTTTGTATTGCTCTTCTGGTGACAATGTAGTTTGTTTTTGTCAATTACCATTTTAATAATAGGGTAAAGAAAATTATGTGGAATTTTGAAAGAAAACAATACTGTCAATATACTATTAAAACAAATTAAAATGGTAAAAGTTATTGTACTTTAAGTAAAAATAAAAGAGCCAAAATATCAATCCCAGTTTTGGATTACTTTAATTAAAAAAAAAAAAGCATACAGCAGAGGATAGTTTCAATCTGCCTACCTCTGGGTTATGAGCCCAGCATGCTTCCATTGCTGTACTTTGCTGCACATGTAAGTGCAAGAGATCCTGAAGCACTCACTCATCATGGGAAAGTACCAATGTGTTTCTTCGTTGGTTGATGGAAGAAACATCTTACAAAAACTCTCCAGATTATTGACTTTTTAAAGTTTTTCTAGGAAACGTTTTAGATGAATGCTTATTAGCCTTTGTCAGTATGCACTTTCGCAAAGTGTCTCTGTGGCGCAATCAGTTAGTGTGTATGGCTATTAACTAAAAGGTTGGTGGTTCAATCCCACCCAGGGATGTAATTGATCTTGTTATCAGATTTTGGTGATCTTTAAGTAGACAAGTCAAAATTTCAAACCCCCTCTTATGGTGTAGGGTACCTGGCCTTCTCTGATGTAATCAGAGTTAGATTTGATTCATTGATTTTATAAAAACAGCGAGGAAGCACAATTTAGCAGTGGTTTGCAGAGAAAAAAAATATGCTGGCAGAAAAATCCAATTGAGTGATTAAACAGCTCTTCATTTTCTGGCTTTATTTTTATGCTAACAAATTTGTTCTCTAAAAAGTGTCCACAAAGCCAAGTCTCTGATTAACACCTTTGTAGGGATGGTTTTTCACCTATTACTAAATTAAACTTGCTTCATTGGAAAGGCAGCAAGATGCATCCTCATTTCAATGTCTACTGAAATAATACAAGTTGACACCAGGAAACATTAACGCCACTGCATCCTTGCTGCTTTCTCATGTGGAAGTCTGTTTAATGTGAAAACAAGGTGATATCTAATTAGCACACAGGTAAGGAATTACGAAAATCTTTATTTAAGGGTGAAGATGTTTCTCACAAAATCGTTGCCCCAATGCATCATTGAAATTCAAGCTGGAAAGATGATTTTAATATATCACTTGTACATTTTGTATTGCTCTTCTGGTGACAATGTAGTTTGTTTTTGTCAATTACCATTTTAATAATAGGGTAAAGAAAATTAAGTGGATTTTTGACAGAAAACAATACTGTCAATATACTATTAAAACAAATTAAAATGGTAAAAGTTATTGTACTTTAAGTAAAAATAAAAGAGCCAAAATATCAATCCCAGTTTTGGATTACTTTAATTAAAAAAAAAAAAGCATACAGCAGAGGATAGTTTCAATCTGCCTACCTCTGGGTTATGAGCCCAGCATGCTTCCATTGCTGTACTTTGCTGCACATGTAAGTGCAAGAGATCCTGAAGCACTCACTCATCATGGGAAAGTACCAATGTGTTTCTTCGTTGGTTGATGGAAGAAACATCTTACAAAAACTCTCCAGATTATTGACTTTTTAAAGTTTTTCTAGGAAACGATTTAGATGAATGCTTATTAGCCTTTGTCAGTATGCACTTTCGCAAAGTGTCTCTGTGGCGCAATCAGTTAGTGTGTACGACTATTAACTAAAAGGTTGGTGGTTCAATCCCACCCAGGGATGTAATTGATCTTGTTATCAGATTTTGGTGATCTTTAAGTAGACAAGTCAAAATTTCAAACCCCCTCTTATGGTGTAGGGTACCTGGCCTTCTCTGATGTAATCAGAGTTAGATTTGATTCATTGATTTTATAAAAACAGCGAGGAAGCACAATTTAGCAGTGGTTTGCAGAGAAAAAAAATATGCTGGCAGAAAAATCCAATTGAGTGATTAAACAGCTCTTCATTTTCTGGCTTTATTTTTATGCTAACAAATTTGTTCTCTGAAAAGTGTCCACAAAGCCAAGTCTCTGATTAACACCTTTGTAAGGATGGTTTTTCACCTATTACTAAATTAAACTTGCTTCATTGGAAAGGCAGCAAGATGCATCCTCATTTCAATGTCTACTGAAATAATACAAGTTGACACCAGGAAACATTAACGCCACTGCATCCTTGCTGCTTTCTCATGTGGAAGTCTGTTTAATGCGAAAACAAGGTGATATCTAATTATCACACAGGTAAGGAATTAAGAAAATCTTTATTTAAGGGTGAAGATGTTTCTCACAAAATCGTTGCCCCAATGCATCATTGAAATTCAAGCTGGAAAGATGATTTTAATATATCACTTGTACATTTTGTATTGCTCTTCTGGTGACAATGTAGTTTGTTTTTGTCAATTACCAATTTAATAATAGGGTAAAGAAAATGAAGTGGATTTTTGAAAGAAAACAATACTGTCAATATACTATTAAAACAAATTAAAATGGTAAGAGTTATTGTACTTTAAGTAAAAATAAAAGAGCCAAAATATCAATCCCAGTTTTGGATTACTTTAATTAACAAAAAAAAATGCATATAGCAGAGGATAGTTTCAATCTGCCTACCTCTGGGTTATGGGCCCAGCATGCTTCCATTGCTGTACTCTGCTGCACATGTAAGTGCAAGAGATCCTGAAGCACTCACTCATCATGGGAAAGTACCAATGTGTTTCTTCGTTGGTTGATAGAAGAAACATCTTACAAAAACCCTCCAGATTATTGACTTTTTTAAGTTTTTCTAGGAAACGTTTTAGATGAATGCTTATTAGCATTTGTCAGTATGTACTTTTGCAAAGTGTCTCTGTGGCGCAATCAGTTAGTGTGTACGGCTATTAACCAAAAGGTTAGTGGTTCAATCCCACCCAGGGACGCAATTGACCTTGTGATCAGATTTTGGTGATCTTTAAGTAGACAAGTCAAATTTCATACTCCCTGTTATTGTGTAGGGTACCTGGCCTTCTCTGATGTAATCAGAGTTAGATTTGATTCAGTGATTTTATAAAAAAAAGCTAGGAAGCACAATTTAGCAGTGGGTTGCAGAGAAAAAAAATATGCTGGCAGAAAAATCCAATTGAGTGATTAAACAGCTCTTTATTTTCTGGCTTTATTTTTATGCTAACAAATTTGTTCTCTGAAAAGTGTCCACAAAGCCAAGTCTCTGATTAACACCTTTGTAAGGATGGTTTTTCACCTATTACTAAATTAAACTTGCTTCATTGGAAAGGCAGCAAGATGCATCCTCATTTCAATGTCTACTGAAATAATACAGGTTGACACCAGGAAACATTAACGCCACTGCATCCTTGCTGCTTTCTCATGTGGAAGTCTGTTTAATGTGAAAACAAGGTGATATCTAATTAGCACACAGGTAAGGAATTAAGAAAATCTTTATTTAAGGGTGAAGATGTTTCTCACAAAATCGTTGCCCCAATGCATCATTGAAATTCAAGCTGGAAAGATGATTTTAATATATCACTTGTACATTTTGTATTGCTCTTCTGGTGACAATGTAGTTTGTTTTTGTCAATTACCATTTTAATAATAGGGTAAAGAAAATGAAGTGGATTTTTGAAAGAAAACAATACTGTCAATATACTATTAAAACAAATTAAAATGGTAAAAGTTATTGTACTTTAAGTAAAAATAAAAGAGCCAAAATATCAATCCCAGTTTTGGAATACTTTAATTAACAAACAAAAAAATGCATATAGCAGAGGATAGTTTCAATCTGCCTACCTCTGGGTTATGGGCCCAGCATGCTTCCATTGCTGTACTGTGCTGCACATGTAAGTGCAAGAGATCCTGAAGCACTCACTCATCATGGGAAAGTACCAATGTGTTTCTTCGTTGGTTGATAGAAGAAACATCTTACAAAAACTCTCCAGATTATTGACTTTATTAAGTTTTTCTAGGAAACGTTTTAGATGAATGCTTATTAGCCTTTGTCAGTATGTACTTTTGCAAAGTGTCTCTGTGGCGCAATCAGTTAGTGTGTATGGCTATTAACCAAAAGGTTGGTGGTTCAATTCCACCCAGGGACGTAATTGACCTTGTTATCAGATTTTGGTGATATTTAAGTAGACAAGTCAAAATTTCAAACCCCCTCTTATTGTGTAGGGTACCTGGCCTTCTCTGATGTAATCAGAGTTAGATTTGATTCAGTGATTTTATAAAAACATCTAGGAAGCACAATTTAGCAGTGGGTTGCAGAGAAAAAGAAATATGCTTGCAAAAAAATCAAATTGCTTGATTTAACAGCTCTTCATTTTCTGGCTTTATTTTTATGCTAACAAATTTGTTCTCTGAAAAGTGTCCACAAAGCCAAGTCTCTGATTAACACCTTTGTAGGGATGGTTTTTCACCTATTACTAAATTAAACTTGCTTCATTGGAAAGGCAGCAAGATGCATCCTCATTTCAATGTCTACTGAAATAATACAGGTTGACACCAGGAAACATTAACGCCACTGCATCCTTGCTGCTTTCTCATGTGGAAGTCTGTTTAATGTGAAAACAAGGTGATATCTAATTAGCACACAGGTAAGGAATTACGAAAATCTTTATTTAAGGGTGAAGATGTTTCTCACAAAATTGTTGCCCCAATGCATCATTGAAATTCAAGCTGGAAAGATGATTTTAATATATCACTTGTACATTTTGTATTGCTCTTCTGGTGACAATGTAGTTTTTTTTGTCAATTACCATTTTAATAACAGGGTAAAGAAAATTAAGTGGATTTTTGAAAGAAAACTATACTGTCAATATACTATTAAAACAAATTAAAATGGTAAAAGTTATTGTACTTTAAGTAAAAATAAAAGAGCAAAAATATCAATCCCAGTTTTGATTACTTAAATTAACAAAAAAAATGCATATAGCAAAGGATAGTTTCAATCTGCCTACCTCTGGGTTATGGGTCCAGCATGCTTCCATTGCAGTACTCTGCTGCACATGTAAGTGCAAGAGATCCTGAAGCACTCACTCATCATGGGAAAGTACCAATGTGTTTCTTCGTTGGTTGATGGAAGAAACATCTTACAAAAACTCTCCAGATTATTAACTTTTTAAAGTTTTTCTAGGAAACGTTTTAGATGAATGCTTATTAGCCCTTGTCAGTATATACTTTTGCAATGTGTCTCTGTGGCGCAATCAGTTAGTGTGTACGGCTATTAACCAAAAGGTTGGTGGTTCAATCCCACCCAGGTACGTAATTGACCTTGTTATCAGATTTTGGTGATCTTTAAGTAGACAAGTCAAAATTTCAAACCCCCTGTTATGGTGTAGGGTACCTGGCCTTCTCTGATGTAATCAGAGTTAGATTTGATTCAGTGATTTATAAAAACAGCTAGGAAGCACAATTTAGCAGTGGGTTGTAGAGAAAAAGAAATATGCTGGCAGAAAAATCCAATTGAGTGATTAAACAGCTCTTCATTTTCTGGCTTTATTTTTATGCTAACAAATTTGTTCTCTGAAAAGTGTCCACAAAGCAAAGTCTCTGATTAACACCTTTGTAGGGATGGTTTTTCACCTATTACTAAATTAAACTTGCTTCATTGGAAAGGCAGCAAGATGCATCCTCATTTCAATGTCTACTGAAATAATACAAGTTGACACCAGGAAACATTCACGCCACTGCATCCTTGCTGCTTTCTCATGTGGAAGTCTGTTTAATGTGAAAACAAGGTGATATCTAATTAGCACACAGGTAAGGAATTAAGAAAATCTTTATTTAAGGGTGAAGATGTTTCTCACAAAATCGTTGCCCCAATGCATCATTGAAATTCAAGCTGGAAAGATGATTTTAATATATCACTTGTACATTTTGTATTGCTCTTCTGGTGACAATGTAGTTTGTTTTTGTCAATTACCATTTTAATAATAGGGTAAAGAAAATGAAGTGGATTTTTGAAAGAAAACAATACTGTCAATATACTATTAAAACAAATTAAAATGGTAAGAGTTATTGTACTTTAAGTAAAAATAAAAGAGCCAAAATATCAATCCCAGTTTTGGATTACTTTAATTAACAAAAAAAATGCATATAGCAGAGGATAGTTTCAATCTGCCTACCTCTGGGTTATGGGCCCAGCATGCTTCCATTGCTGTACTCTGCTGCACATGTAAGTGCAAGAGATCCTGAAGCACTCACTCATCATGGGAAAGTACCAATGTGTTTCTTCGTTGGTTGATAGAAGAAACATCTTACAAAAACTCTCCAGATTATTGACTTTTTTAAGTTTTTCTAGGAAACGTTTTAGATGAATGCTTATTAGCATTTGTCAGTATGTACTTTTGCAAAGTGTCTCTGTGGCGCAATCAGTTAGTGTGTACGGCTATTAACCAAAAGGTTAGTGGTTCAATCCCACCCAGGGACGCAATTGACCTTGTGATCAGATTTTGGTGATCTTTAAGTAGACAAGTCAAATTTCATACTCCCTGTTATTGTGTAGGGTACCTGGCCTTCTCTGATGTAATCAGAGTTAGATTTGATTCAGTGATTTTATAAAAAAAGCTAGGAAGCACAATTTAGCAGTGGGTTGCAGAGAAAAAAAATATGCTGGCAGAAAAATCCAATTGAGTGATTAAACAGCTCTTTATTTTCTGGCTTTATTTTTATGCTAACAAATTTGTTCTCTGAAAAGTGTCCACAAAGCCAAGTCTCTGATTAACACCTTTGTAAGGATGGTTTTTCACCTATTACTAAATTAAACTTGCTTCATTGGAAAGGCAGCAAGATGCATCCTCATTTCAATGTCTACTGAAATAATACAGGTTGACACCAGGAAACATTAACGCCACTGCATCCTTGCTGCTTTCTCATGTGGAAGTCTGTTTAATGTGAAAACAAGGTGATATCTAATTAGCACACAGGTAAGGAATTAAGAAAATCTTTATTTAAGGGTGAAGATGTTTCTCACAAAATCGTTGCCCCAATGCATCATTGAAATTCAAGCTGGAAAGATGATTTTAATATATCACTTGTACATTTTGTATTGCTCTTCTGGTGACAATGTAGTTTGTTTTTGTCAATTACCATTTTAATAATAGGGTAAAGAAAATGAAGTGGATTTTTGAAAGAAAACAATACTGTCAATATACTATTAAAACAAATTAAAATGGTAAAAGTTATTGTACTTTAAGTAAAAATAAAAGAGCCAAAATATCAATCCCAGTTTTGGAATACTTTAATTAACAAACAAAAAAATGCATATAGCAGAGGATAGTTTCAATCTGCCTACCTCTGGGTTATGGGCCCAGCATGCTTCCATTGCTGTACTGTGCTGCACATGTAAGTGCAAGAGATCCTGAAGCACTCACTCATCATGGGAAAGTACCAATGTGTTTCTTCGTTGGTTGATAGAAGAAACATCTTACAAAAACTCTCCAGATTATTGACTTTATTAAGTTTTTCTAGGAAACGTTTTAGATGAATGCTTATTAGCCTTTGTCAGTATGTACTTTTGCAAAGTGTCTCTGTGGCGCAATCAGTTAGTGTGTATGGCTATTAACCAAAAGGTTGGTGGTTCAATCCCACCCAGGGACGTAATTGACCTTGTTATCAGATTTTGGTGATATTTAAGTAGACAAGTCAAAATTTCAAACCCCCTCTTATTGTGTAGGGTACCTGGCCTTCTCTGATGTAATCAGAGTTAGATTTGATTCAGTGATTTTATAAAAACATCTAGGAAGCACAATTTAGCAGTGGGTTGCAGAGAAAAAGAAATATGCTTGCAAAAAAATCAAATTGCTTGATTTAACAGCTCTTCATTTTCTGGCTTTATTTTTATGCTAACAAATTTGTTCTCTGAAAAGTGTCCACAAAGCCAAGTCTCTGATTAACACCTTTGTAGGGATGGTTTTTCACCTATTACTAAATTAAACTTGCTTCATTGGAAAGGCAGCAAGATGCATCCTCATTTCAATGTCTACTGAAATAATACAGGTTGACACCAGGAAACATTAACGCCACTGCATCCTTGCTGCTTTCTCATGTGGAAGTCTGTTTAATGTGAAAACAAGGTGATATCTAATTAGCACACAGGTAAGGAATTACGAAAATCTTTATTTAAGGGTGAAGATGTTTCTCACAAAATTGTTGCCCCAATGCATCATTGAAATTCAAGCTGGAAAGATGATTTTAATATATCACTTGTACATTTTGTATTGCTCTTCTGGTGACAATGTAGTTTTTTTTGTCAATTACCATTTTAATAACAGGGTAAAGAAAATTAAGTGGATTTTTGAAAGAAAACTATACTGTCAATATACTATTAAAACAAATTAAAATGGTAAAAGTTATTGTACTTTAAGTAAAAATAAAAGAGCAAAAATATCAATCCCAGTTTTGATTACTTAAATTAACAAAAAAAATGCATATAGCAAAGGATAGTTTCAATCTGCCTACCTCTGGGTTATGGGTCCAGCATGCTTCCATTGCAGTACTCTGCTGCACATGTAAGTGCAAGAGATCCTGAAGCACTCACTCATCATGGGAAAGTACCAATGTGTTTCTTCATTGGTTGATGGAAGAAACATCTTACAAAAACTCTCCAGATTATTAACTTTTTAAAGTTTTTCTAGGAAACGTTTTAGATGAATGCTTATTAGCCCTTGTCAGTATATACTTTTGCAATGTGTCTCTGTGGCGCAATCAGTTAGTGTGTACGGCTATTAACCAAAAGGTTGGTGGTTCAATCCCACCCAGGTACGTAATTGACCTTGTTATCAGATTTTGGTGATCTTTAAGTAGACAAGTCAAAATTTCAAACCCCCTGTTATGGTGTAGGGTACCTGGCCTTCTCTGATGTAATCAGAGTTAGATTTGATTCAGTGATTTATAAAAACAGCTAGGAAGCACAATTTAGCAGTGGGTTGTAGAGAAAAAGAAATATGCTGGCAGAAAAATCCAATTGAGTGATTAAACAGCTCTTCATTTTCTGGCTTTATTTTTATGCTAACAAATTTGTTCTCTGAAAAGTGTCCACAAAGCAAAGTCTCTGATTAACACCTTTGTAGGGATGGTTTTTCACCTATTACTAAATTAAACTTGCTTCATTGGAAAGGCAGCAAGATGCATCCTCATTTCAATGTCTACTGAAATAATACAAGTTGACACCAGGAAACATTCACGCCACTGCATCCTTGCTGCTTTCTCATGTGGAAGTCTGTTTAATGTGAAAACAAGGTGATATCTAATTAGCACACAGGTAAGGAATTAAGAAAATCTTTATTTAAGGGTGAAGATGTTTCTCACAAAATTGTTGCCCCAATGCATCATTGAAATTCAAGCTGGAAAGATGATTTTAATATATCACTTGTACATTTTGTATTGCTCTTCTGGTGACAATGTAGTTTGTTTTTGTCAATTACCATTTTAATAATAGGGTAAAGAAAATGAAGTGGATTTTTGAAAGAAAACAATACTGTCAATATACTATTAAAACAAATTAAAATGGTAAGAGTTATTGTACTTTAAGTAAAAATAAAAGAGCCAAAATATCAATCCCAGTTTTGGATTACTTTAATTAACAAAAAAAAATGCATATAGCAGAGGATAGTTTCAATCTGCCTACCTCTGGGTTATGGGCCCAGCATGCTTCCATTGCTGTACTCTGCTGCACATGTAAGTGCAAGAGATCCTGAAGCACTCACTCATCATGGGAAAGTACCAATGTGTTTCTTCGTTGGTTGATAGAAGAAACATCTTACAAAAACTCTCCAGATTATTGACTTTTTTAAGTTTTTCTAGGAAACGTTTTAGATGAATGCTTATTAGCATTTGTCAGTATGTACTTTTGCAAAGTGTCTCTGTGGCGCAATCAGTTAGTGTGTATGGCTATTAACCAAAAGGTTGGTGGTTCAATCCCACCCAGGGATGTAATTGACCTTGTTATCAGATTTTGGTGATATTTAAGTAGACAAGTCAAAATTTCAAACCCCCTCTTATTGTGTAGGGTACCTGGCCTTCTCTGATGTAATCAGAGTTAGATTTGATTCAGTGATTTTATAAAAACATCTAGGAAGCACAATTTAGCAGTGGGTTGCAGAGAAAAAGAAAAATGCTTGCAAAAAAATCAAATTGCTTGATTTAACAGCTCTTCATTTTCTGGCTTTATTTTTATGCTAACAAATTTGTTCTCTGAAAAGTGTCCACAAAGCCAAGTCTCTGATTAACACCTTTGTAGGGATGGTTTTTCACCTATTACTAAATTAAACTTGCTTCATTGGAAAGGCAGCAAGATGCATCCTCATTTCAATGTCTACTGAAATAATACAGGTTGACACCAGGAAACATTAACGCCACTGCATCCTTGCTGCTTTCTCATGTGGAAGTCTGTTTAATGTGAAAACAAGGTGATATCTAATTAGCACACAGGTAAGGAATTACGAAAATCTTTATTTAAGGGTGAAGATGTTTCTCACAAAATTGTTGCCCCAATGCATCATTGAAATTCAAGCTGGAAAGATGATTTTAATATATCACTTGTACATTTTGTATTGCTCTTCTGGTGACAATGTAGTTTTTTTTGTCAATTACCATTTTAATAACAGGGTAAAGAAAATTAAGTGGATTTTTGAAAGAAAACTATACTGTCAATATACTATTAAAACAAATTAAAATGGTAAAAGTTATTGTACTTTAAGTAAAAATAAAAGAGCAAAAATATCAATCCCAGTTTTGATTACTTAAATTAACAAAAAAAATGCATATAGCAAAGGATAGTTTCAATCTGCCTACCTCTGGGTTATGGGTCCAGCATGCTTCCATTGCAGTACTCTGCTGCACATGTAAGTGCAAGAGATCCTGAAGCACTCACTCATCATGGGAAAGTACCAATGTGTTTATTCGTTAGTTGATGGAAGAAACATCTTACAAAAACTCTCCAGATTATTGATTTTTTAATGTTTTTCTAGGAAACGTTCTAGATGTATGCTTATTAGCCTTTGTCAGTAGGCACTTTTTGCAAAGTGTCTCTGTGGCGCAATCGGTTAGTGTGTTCGGCTATTAACCGAAAGGTTGGTGGTTCAATCCCACCCAGGGACCTAATTAAACTTGTGATCAGATTTTGGTGATATTTAAGTAGACAAGTCAAAATTTCAAACCCCCTCTTATGGTGTAGGGTACATGGCCTTCTCTGATGTAATCAGAGTTACATTTGATTCAGTGATTTTATAAAAAAACAGCTAGGAAGCACAATTTAGCAGTGGGTTGCAGAGAAAAAAAATATGCTGGCAGAAAAATCCAATCGAGTGATTAAACAGCTCTTCATTTTCTGGCTTTATTTTTATGCTAACAAATTTGTTCTCTGAAAAGTGTCCACAAAGCCAAGTCTCTGATTAACACCTTTGTAAGGATGGTTTTTCACCTATTACTAAATTAAACTTGCTTCATTGGAAAGGCAGCAAGATGCATCCTCATTTCAATGTCTACTGAAATAATACAAGTTGACACCAGGAAACATTAACGCCACTGCTTCCTTGCTGCTTTCTCATGTGGAAGTCTGTTTAATGTGAAAACAAGGTGATATCTAATTAGCACACAGGTAAGGAATTAAGAAAATATTTATTTAAGGGTGAAGATGTTTCTCACAAAATCGTTGCCCCAATGCATCATTGAAATTCAAGCTGGAAAGATGATTTTAATATATCACTTGTACATTTTGTATTGCTCTTCTGGTGACAATGTAGTTTGTTTTTGTCAATTACCATTTTAATAATAGGGTAAAGAAAATGAAGTGGATTATTGAAAGAAAACAATACTGTCAATATACTATTAAAACAAATTAAAATGGTAAGAGTTATTGTACTTTAAGTAAAAATAAAAGAGCCAAAATATCAATCCCAGTTTTGGATTACTTTAATTAACAAAAAAAAATGCATATAGCAGAGGATAGTTTCAATCTGCCTACCTCTGGGTTATGGGCCCAGCATGCTTCCATTGCTGTACTCTGCTGCACATGTAAGTGCAAGAGATCCTGAAGCACTCACTCATCATGGGAAAGTACCAATGTGTTTCTTCGTTGGTTGATAGAAGAAACATCTTACAAAAACTCTCCAGATTATTGACTTTTTTAAGTTTTTCTAGGAAACGTTTTAGATGAATGCTTATTAGCATTTGTCAGTATGTACTTTTGCAAAGTGTCTCTGTGGCGCAATCAGTTAGTGTGTACGGCTATTAACCAAAAGGTTGGTGGTTCAATCCCACCCAGTGACGTAATTGACCTTGTTATCAGATTTTGGTGATATTTAAGTAGACAAGTCAAATTTCATACCCCCTGTTATTGTGTAGGGTACCTGGCCTTCTCTGATGTAATCAGAGTTAGATTTGATTCAGTGATTTTATAAAAAACTGCTAGGAAGCACAATTTAGCAGTGGGTTGCAGAGAAAAAAAATATGCTGGCAGAAAAATCCAATTGAGTGATTAAACAGCTCTTCATTTTCTGGCTTTATTTTTATGCTAACAAATTTGTTCTCTGAAAAGTGTCCACAAAGCCAAGTCTCTGATTAACACCTTTGTAGGGATGGTTTTTCACCTATTACTAAATTAAACTTGCTTCATTGGAAAGGCAGCAAGATGCATCCTCATTTCAATGTTTACTGAAATAATACAGGTTGACACCAGGAAACATTAACGCCACTGCATCCTTGCTGCTTTCTCATGTGGAAGTCTGTTTAATGTGAAAACAAGGTGATATCTAATTAGCACACAGGTAAGGAATTAAGAAAATCTTTATTTAAGGGTGAAGATGTTTCTCACAAAATCGTTGCCCCAATGCATCATTGAAATTCAAGCTGGAAAGATGATTTTAATATATCACTTGTACATTTTGTATTGCTCTTCTGGTGACAATGTAGTTTGTTTTTGTCAATTACAATTTTAATAATAGGGTAAAGAAAATTAAGTGGATTTTTAAAAGAAAACAATACTGTCAATATACTATTAAAACAAATTAAAATGGTAAAAGTTATTGTACTTTAAGTAAAAATAAAAGAGCAAAAATATCAATCCCAGTTTTGATTACTTAAATTAACAAAAAAAAATGCATATAGCAAAGGATAGTTTCAATCTGCCTACCTCTGGGTTATGGGTCCAGCATGCTTCCATTGCAGTACTCTGCTGCACATGTAAGTGCAAGAGATCCTGAAGCACTCACTCATCATGGGAAAGTACCAATGTGTTTATTCGTTGGTTGATAGAAGAAACATCTTACAAAAACTCTCCAGATTATTGATTTTTTAATGTTTTTCTAGGAAACGTTCTAGATGTATGCTTATTAGCCTTTGTCAGTATGTACTTTTTGCAAAGTGTCTCTGTGGCGCAATCGGTTAGTGTGTTCGGCTATTAACCAAAAGGTTGGTGGTTTAATCCCACCCAGGGACGTAATTGACCTTGTGATCAGATTTTGGTGATATTTAAGTAGACAAGTCAAAATTTCAAACCCCCTCTTATTGTGTAGGGTACCTGGCCTTCTCTGATGTAATCAGAGTTAGATTTGATTCAGTGATTTTATAAAAAACTGCTAGGAAGCACAATTTAGCAGTGGGTTGCAGAGAAAAAAAATATGCTGGCAGAAAAATCAAATTGAGTGATTAAACAGCTCTTCATTTTCTGGCTTTATTTTTATGCTAACAAATTTGTTCTCTGAAAAGTGTCCACAAAGCCAAGTCTCTGATTAACACCTTTGTAGGGATGGTTTTTCACCTATTACTAAATTAAACTTGCTTCATTGGAAAGGCAGCAAGATGCATCCTCATTTCAATGTTTACTGAAATAATACAGGTTGACACCAGGAAACATTAACGCCACTGCATCCTTGCTGCTTTCTCATGTGGAAGTCTGTTTAATGTCAAAACAAGGTGATATCTAATTAGCACACAGGTAAGGAATTAAGAAAATCTTTATTTAAGGGTGAAGATGTTTCTCACAAAATCGTTGCCCCAATGCATCATTGAAATTCAAGCTGGAAAGATGATTTTAATATATCACTTGTACATTTTGTATTGCTCTTCTGGTGACAATGTAGTTTGTTTTTGTCAATTACAATTTTAATAATAGGGTAAAGAAAATTAAGTGGATTTTTGAAAGAAAACAATACTGTCAATATACTATCAAAACAAATTAAAATGGTAAAAGTTATTGTACTTTAAGTAAAAATAAAAGAGCCAAAATATCAATCCCTGTTTTGGATTACTTTAATTAACAAAAAAAATGCATATAGCAAAGGATAGTTTCAATCTGCCTACCTCTGGGTTATGGGCCCAGCATGCTTCCATTGCAGTACTCTGCTGCACATGTAAGTGCAAGAGATCCTGAAGCACTCACTCATCATGGGAAAGTACCAATGTGTTTCTTCATTGGTTGATGGAAGAAACATCTTACAAAAACTCTCCAGATTATTGACTTTTTAAAGTTTTTCTAGGAAACGTTCTAGATGAATGCTTATTAGCCTTTGTCAGTATGGACTTTTGCAAAGTGTCACTGTGGTGCAATTGGTTAGTGTGTAAGGCTATTAACCAAAAGGTTGGTGGTTCAATCACACCCAGGGATGTAATTGACCTTGTGATCAGATTTTGGTGATATTTAAGTAGACAAGTCAAAATTTCAAACCCCATCTTATTGTGTAGGGTACCTGGCCTTCTCTGATGTTATCAGAGTTAGATTTGATTCAGTGATTTTATAAAAAACAGCTAGGAAGCACAATTTAGCAGTGGGTTGCAGAGAAAAAACATATGCTGGCAAAAAAATCCAATTGAGTGATTAAACAGCTCTTCATTTTCTGGTTTATTTTTATGCTAACAAATTTGTTCTCTGAAAAGTGTCCACAAAGCCAAGTCTCTGATTAACACCGTTGTAGGGATGGTTTTTCACCTATTACTAAATTAAACTTGCTTCATTGGAAAGGCAGCAAGATGCATCCTCATTTCAATGTCTACTGAAATAATACAGGTTGACACCAGGAAACATTAACGCCACTGCATCCTTGCTGCTTTCTCATGTGGAAGTCTGTTTAATGTGAAAACAAGGTGATATCTAATTAGCACACAGGTAAGGAATTAAGAAAATCTTTATTTAAGGGTGAAGATGTTTCTCCCAAAATCGTTGCCCCAATGCATCATTGAAATTCAAGCTGGAAAGATGATTTTAATATATCACTTGTACATTTTGTATTGCTCTTCTGGTGACAATGTAGTTTGTTTTTGTCAATTACCATTTTAATAATAGGGTAAAGAAAATGAAGTGGATTTTTGAAAGAAAACAATACTGTCAATATACTATTAAAACAAATTAAAATGGTAAAAGTTATTGTACTTTAAGTAAAAATAAAAGAGACAAAATATCAATCCCAGTTTTGGATTACTTTAATTAACAAAAAAAATGCATATAGCAGAGGATAGTTTCAATCTGCCTACCTCTGGGTTATGAGCCCAGCATGCTTCCATTGCTGTACTTTGCTGCACATGTAAGTGCAAGAGATCCTGAAGCACTCACTCATCATGGGAAAGTACCAATGTGTTTCTTCGTTGGTTGATGGAAGAAACATCTTACAAAAACTCTCCAGATTATTGACTTTTTAAAGTTTTTCTAGGAAACGTTTTAGATGAATGCTTATTAGCCTTTGTCAGTATGCACTTTCGCAAAGTGTCTCTGTGGCGCAATCAGTTAGTGTGTACGGCTATTAACTAAAAGGTTGGTGGTTAAATCCCACCCAGGGATGTAATTGATCTTGTTATCAGATTTTGGTGATCTTTAAGTAGACAAGTCAAAATGTCAAACCCCCTCTTATGGTGTAGGGTACCTGGCCTTCTCTGATGTAATCAGAGTTAGATTTGATTCATTGATTTTATAAAAACAGCGAGGAAGCACAATTTAGCAGTGGTTTGCAGAGAAAAAAAATATGCTGGCAGAAAAATCCAATTGAGTGATTAAACAGCTCTTCATTTTCTGGCTTTATTTTTATGCTAACAAATTTGTTCTCTGAAAAGTGTCCACAAAGCCAAGTCTCTGATTAACACCTTTGTAAGGATGGTTTTTCACCTATTACTAAATTAAACTTGCTTCATTGGAAAGGCAGCAAGATGCATCCTCATTTCAATGTCTACTGAAATAATACAAGTTGACACCAGGAAACATTAACGCCACTGCATCCTTGCTGCTTTCTCATGTGGAAGTCTGTTTAATGCGAAAACAAGGTGATATCTAATTATCACACAGGTAAGGAATTAAGAAAATCTTTATTTAAGGGTGAAGATGTTTCTCACAAAATCGTTGCCCCAATGCATCATTGAAATTCAAGCTGGAAAGATGATTTTAATATATCACTTGTACATTTTGTATTGCTCTTCTGGTGACAATGTAGTTTGTTTTTGTCAATTACCATTTTAATAATAGGGTAAAGAAAATTAAGTGGATTTTTGAAAGAAAACAATACTGTCAATATACTATTAAAACAAATTAAAATGGTAAAAGTTATTGTACTTTAAGTAAAAATAAAAGAGCCAAAATATCAATCCCAGTTTTGGATTACTTTAATTAACAAAAAAAAAGCATATAGCAGAGGATAGTTTCAATCTGCCTACCTCTGGGTTATGGGCCCAGCATGCTTCCATTGCTGTACTCTGCTGCACATGTAAGTGCAAGAGATCCTGAAGCACTCACTCATCATGGGAAAGTACCAATGTGTTTCTTCGTTGGTTGATGGAAGAAACATCTTACAAAAACTCTCCAGATTATTAACTTTTTAAAGTTTTTCTAGGAAACGTTTTAGATGAATGCTTATTAGCCCTTGTCAGTATATAATTTTGCAATGTGTCTCTGTGGCGCAATCAGTTAGTGTGTACGGCTATTAACCAAAAGGTTGGTGGTTCAATCCCACCCAGGTACGTAATTGACCTTGTTATCAGATTTTGGTGATCTTTAAGTAGACAAGTCAAAATTTCAAACCCCCTGTTATGGTGTAGGGTACCTGGCCTTCTCTGATGTAATCAGAGTTAGATTTGATTCAGTGATTTTATAAAAAAAAGCTAGGAAGCACAATTTAGCAGTGGGTTGCAGAGAAAAAAAATATGCTGGCAGAAAAATCCTTTTGAGTGATTAAACAGCTCTTTATTTTCTGGCTTTATTTTTATGCTAACAAATTTGTTCTCTGAAAAGTGTCCACAAAGCCAAGTCTCTGATTAACACCTTTGTAAGGATGGTTTTTCACCTATTACTAAATTAAACTTGCTTCATTGGAAAGGCAGCAAGATGCATCCTCATTTCAATGTCTACTGAAATAATACAAGTTGACACCAGGAAACATTAACGCCACTGCATCCTTGCTGCTTTCTCATGTGGAAGTCTGTTTAATGCGAAAACAAGGTGATATCTAATTATCACACAGGTAAGGAATTAAGAAAATCTTTATTTAAGGGTGAAGATGTTTCTCACAAAATCGTTGCCCCAATGCATCATTGAAATTCAAGCTGGAAAGATGATTTTAATATATCACTTGTACATTTTGTATTGCTCTTCTGGTGACAATGTAGTTTGTTTTTGTCAATTACCATTTTAATAATAGGGTAAAGAAAATGAAGTGGATTTTTGAAAGAAAACAATACTGTCAATATACTATTAAAACAAATTAAAATGGTAAAAGTTATTGTACTTTAAGTAAAAATAAAAGAGCCAAAATATCAATCCCAGTTTTGGAATACTTTAATTAACAAACAAAAAAATGCATATAGCAGAGGATAGTTTCAATCTGCCTACCTCTGGGTTATGGGCCCAGCATGCTTCCATTGCTGTACTCTGCTGCACATGTAAGTGCAAGAGATCCTGAAGCACTCACTCATCATGGGAAAGTACCAATGTGTTTCTTCGTTGGTTGATAGAAGAAACATCTTACAAAAACTCTCCAGATTATTGACTTTATTAAGTTTTTCTAGGAAACGTTTTAGATGAATGCTTATTAGCCTTTGTCAGTATGTACTTTTGCAAAGTGTCTCTGTGGCGCAATCAGTTAGTGTGTATGGCTATTAACCAAAAGGTTGGTGGTTCAATCCCACCCAGGGACGTAATTGACCTTGTTATCAGATTTTGGTGATATTTAAGTAGACAAGTCAAAATTTCAAACCCCCTCTTATTGTGTAGGGTACCTGGCCTTCTCTGATGTAATCAGAGTTAGATTTGATTCAGTGATTTTATAAAAACATCTAGGAAGCACAATTTAGCAGTGGGTTGCAGAGAAAAAGAAATATGCTTGCAAAAAAATCAAATTGCTTGATTTAACAGCTCTTAATTTTCTTGCTTTATTTTTATGCTAACAAATTTGTTCTCTGAAAAGTGTCCACAAAGCCAAGTCTCTGATTAACACCTTTGTAGGGATGGTTTTTCACCTATTACTAAATTAAACTTGCTTCATTGGAAAGGCAGCAAGATGCATCCTCATTTCAATGTCTACTGAAATAATACAGGTTGACACCAGGAAACATTAACGCCACTGCATCCTTGCTGCTTTCTCATGTGGAAGTCTGTTTAATGTGAAAACAAGGTGATATCTAATTAGCACACAGGTAAGGAATTACGAAAATCTTTATTTAAGGGTGAAGATGTTTCTCACAAAATTGTTGCCCCAATGCATCATTGAAATTCAAGCTGGAAAGATGATTTTAATATATCACTTGTACATTTTGTATTGCTCTTCTGGTGACAATGTAGTTTTTTTTGTCAATTACCATTTTAATAACAGGGTAAAGAAAATTAAGTGGATTTTTGAAAGAAAACTATACTGTCAATATACTATTAAAACAAATTAAAATGGTAAAAGTTATTGTACTTTAAGTAAAAATAAAAGAGCAAAAATATCAATCCCAGTTTTGATTACTTAAATTAACAAAAAAATGCATATAGCAAAGGATAGTTTCAATCTGCCTACCTCTGGGTTATGGGTCCAGCATGCTTCCATTGCAGTACTCTGCTGCACATGTAAGTGCAAGAGATCCTGAAGCACTCACTCATCATGGGAAAGTACCAATGTGTTTATTCGTTAGTTGATGGAAGAAACATCTTACAAAAACTCTCCAGATTATTGATTTTTTAATGTTTTTCTAGGAAACGTTCTAGATGTATGCTTATTAGCCTTTGTCAGTAGGCACTTTTTGCAAAGTGTCTCTGTGGCGCAATCGGTTAGTGTGTTTGGCTATTAACCGAAAGGTTGGTGGTTCAATCCCACCCAGGGACCTAATTAAACTTGTGATCAGATTTTGGTGATATTTAAGTAGACAAGTCAAAATTTCAAACCCCCTCTTATGGTGTAGGGTACATGGCCTTCTCTGATGTAATCAGAGTTAGATTTGATTCAGTGATTTTATAAAAAACAGCTAGGAAGCACAATTTAGCAGTGGGTTGCAGAGAAAAAAAATATGCTGGCAAAAAAAAATCCAATTGAGTGATTAAACAGCTCTTCATTTTCTGGCTTTATTTTTATGCTAACAAATTTGTTCTCTGAAAAGTGTCCACAAAGCCAAGTCTCTGATTAACACCGTTGTAGGGATGGTTTTTCACCTATTACTAAATTAAACTTGCTTCATTGGAAAGGCAGCAAGATGCATCCTCATTTCAATGTCTACTGAAATAATACAGGTTGACACCAGGAAACATTAACGCCACTGCATCCTTGCTGCTTTCTCATGTGGAAGTCTGTTTAATGTGAAAACAAGGTGATATCTAATTATCACACAGGTAAGGAATTAAGAAAATCTTTATTTAAGGGTGAAGATGTTTCTCACAAAATCGTTGCCCCAATGCATCATTGAAATTCAAGCTGGAAAGATGATTTTAATATATCACTTGTACATTTTGTATTGCTCTTCTGGTGACAATGTAGTTTGTTTTTGTCAATTACCATTTTAATAATAGGGTAAAGAAAATGAAGTGGATTTTTGAAAGAAAACAATACTGTCAATATACTATTAAAACAAATTAAAATGGTAAAAGTTATTGTACTTTAAGTAAAAATAAAAGAGACAAAATATCAATCCCAGTTTTGGATTACTTTAATTAACAAAAAAAAATGCATATAGCAGAGGATAGTTTCAATCTACCTATCTCTGGGTTATGGGCCCAGCATGCTTCCATTGCAGTACTCTGCTGCACATGTAAGTGCAAGAGATCCTGAAGCACTCACTCATCATGGGAAAGTACCAATGTGTTTCTTCATTGGTTGATGGAAGAAACATCTTACAAAAACTCCAGATTATTGACTTTTTAAAGTTTTTCTAGGAAACGTTCTTGATGAATGCTTATTAGCCTTTGTCAGTATGTACTTTTTGCAAAGTGTCTCTGTGGCGCAATCAGTTAGTGTGTACGGCTATTAACTAAAAGGTTGGTGGTTCAATCCCACCCAGGTATGTAATTGATCTTGTTATCAGCTTTTGGTGATCTTTAAGTAGACAAGTCAAAATTTCAAACCCCCTCTTATGGTGTAGGGTACCTGGCCTTCTCTGATGTAATCAGAGTTAGATTTGATTCATTGATTTTATAAAAACAGCGATGAAGCACAATTTAGCAGTGGTTTGCAGAGAAAAAGAAATATGCTGGCAGAAAAATCCAATTGAGTGATTAAACAGCTCTTCATTTTCTGGCTTTATTTTTATGCTAACAAATTTGTTCTCTGAAAAGTGTCCACAAAGCAAAGTCTCTGATTAACACCTTTGTAGGGATGGTTTTTCACCTATTACTAAATTAAACTTGCTTCATTGGAAAGGCAGCAAGATGCATCCTCATTTCAATGTCTACTGAAATAATACAAGTTAACACCAGGAAACATTAACGCCACTGCATTCTTGCTGCTTTCTCATGTGGAAGTCTGTTTAATGTGAAAACAAGGTGATATTTAATTAGCACACAGGTAAGGAATTAAGAAAATCTTTATTTAAGGGTGAAGATGTTTCTCACAAAATCGTTGCCCCAATGCATCATTGAAATTCAAGCTGGAAAGATGATTTTAATATATCACTTGTACATTTTGTATTGCTCTTCTGGTGACAATGTAGTTTGTTTTTGTCAATTACCATTTTAATAATAGGGTAAAGAAAATGAAGTGGATTTTTGAAAGAAAACAATACTGTCAATATACTATTAAAACAAATTAAAATGGTAAGAGTTATTGTACTTTAAGTAAAAATAAAAGAGCCAAAATATCAATCCCAGTTTTGGATTACTTTAATTAACAAAAAAAAATGCATATAGCAGAGGATAGTTTCAATCTGCCTACCTCTGGGTTATGGGCCCAGCATGCTTCCATTGCTGTACTCTGCTGCACATGTAAGTGCAAGAGATCCTGAAGCACTCACTCATCATGGGAAAGTACCAATGTGTTTCTTCGTTGGTTGATAGAAGAAACATCTTACAAAAACTCTCCAGATTATTGACTTTTTTAAGTTTTTCTAGGAAACGTTTTAGATGAATGCTTATTAGCATTTGTCAGTATGTACTTTTGCAAAGTGTCTCTGTGGCGCAATCAGTTAGTGTGTACGGCTATTAACCAAAAGGTTAGTGGTTCAATCCCACCCAGGGACGTAATTGACCTTGTTATCAGATTTTGGTGATATTTAAGTAGACAAGTCAAAATTTCAAACCCCCTCTTATTGTGTAGGGTACCTGGCCTTCTCTGATGTAATCAGAGTTAGATTTGATTCAGTGATTTTATAAAAACATCTAGGAAGCACAATTTAGCAGTGGGTTGCAGAGAAAAAGAAATATGCTTGCAAAAAAATCAAATTGCTTGATTTAACAGCTCTTAATTTTCTTGCTTTATTTTTATGCTAACAAATTTGTTCTCTGAAAAGTGTCCACAAAGCCAAGTCTCTGATTAACACCTTTGTAGGGATGGTTTTTCACCTATTACTAAATTAAACTTGCTTCATTGGAAAGGCAGCAAGATGCATCCTCATTTCAATGTCTACTGAAATAATACAGGTTGACACCAGGAAACATTAACGCCACTGCATCCTTGCTGCTTTCTCATGTGGAAGTCTGTTTAATGTGAAAACAAGGTGATATCTAATTAGCACACAGGTAAGGAATTACGAAAATCTTTATTTAAGGGTGAAGATGTTTCTCACAAAATTGTTGCCCCAATGCATCATTGAAATTCAAGCTGGAAAGATGATTTTAATATATCACTTGTACATTTTGTATTGCTCTTCTGGTGACAATGTAGTTTTTTTTGTCAATTACCATTTTAATAACAGGGTAAAGAAAATTAAGTGGATTTTTGAAAGAAAACTATACTGTCAATATACTATTAAAACAAATTAAAATGGTAAAAGTTATTGTACTTTAAGTAAAAATAAAAGAGCAAAAATATCAATCCCAGTTTTGATTACTTAAATTAACAAAAAAAATGCATATAGCAAAGGATAGTTTCAATCTGCCTACCTCTGGGTTATGGGTCCAGCATGCTTCCATTGCAGTACTCTGCTGCACATGTAAGTGCAAGAGATCCTGAAGCACTCACTCATCATGGGAAAGTACCAATGTGTTTATTCGTTAGTTGATGGAAGAAACATCTTACAAAAACTCTCCAGATTATTGATTTTTTAATGTTTTTCTAGGAAACGTTCTAGATGTATGCTTATTAGCCTTTGTCAGTAGGCACTTTTTGCAAAGTGTCTCTGTGGCGCAATCGGTTAGTGTGTTCGGCTATTAACCGAAAGGTTGGTGCTTCAATCCTACCCAGGGACCTAATTAAACTTGTGATCAGATTTTGGTGATATTTAAGTAGACAAGTCAAAATTTCAAACCCCCTCTTATGGTGTAGGGTACATGGCCTTCTCTGATGTAATCAGAGTTAGATTTGATTCAGTGATTTTATAAAAACAGCTAGGAAGCACAATTTAGCAGTGGGTTGCAGAGAAAAAAAATATGCTGGCAGAAAAATCCAATCGAGTGATTAAACAGCTCTTAATTTTCTGGCTTTATTTTTATGCTAACAAATTTGTTCTCTGAAAAGTGTCCACAAAGCCAAGTCTCTGATTAACACCTTTGTAAGGATGGTTTTTCACCTATTACTAAATTAAACTTGCTTCATTGGAAAGGCAGCAAGATGCATCCTCATTTCAATGTCTACTGAAATAATACAAGTTGACACCAGGAAACATTAACGCCACTGCTTCCTTGCTGCTTTCTCATGTGGAAGTCTGTTTAATGTGAAAACAAGGTGATATCTAATTAGCACACAGGTAAGGAATTAAGAAAATCTTTATTTAAGGGTGAAGATGTTTCTCACAAATTTGTTGACCCAATGCATCATTGAAATTCAAGCTGGAAAGATGATTTTAATATATCACTTGTACATTTTGTATTGCTCTTCTGGTGACAATGTAGTTTGTTTTTGTCAATTACCATTTTAATAATAGGGTAAAGAAAATGAAGTGGATTTTTGAAAGAAAACAATACTGTCAATATACTATTAAAACAAATTAAAATGGTAAAAGTTATTGTACTTTAAGTAAAAATAAAAGAGACAAAATATCAATCCCAGTTTTGGATTACTTTAATTAACAAAAAAAAATGCATATAGCAGAGGATAGTTTCAATCTGCCTACCTCTGGGTTATGGGCCCAGCATGCTTCCATTGCAGTACTCTGCTGCACATGTAAGTGCAAGAGATCCTGAAGCACTCACTCATCATGGGAAAGTACCAATGTGTTTCTTCGTTGGTTGATGGAAGAAACATCTTACAAAAACTCTCCAGATTATTGACTTTTTAAAGTTTTTCTAGGAAACGTTTTAGATGAATGCTTATTAGCCTTTGTCAGTATGGACTTTTGCAAAGTGTCTCTGTGGCGCAATCAATTAGTATGTATGGCTATTAACCATAAGGTTGGTGGTTCAATCCTACCCAGGGACCTAATTTCCCTTGTTATCAGATTTTGGTGATCTTTAAGTAGACAAGTCAAAATTTCAAACCCCCTGTTACAGTGTAGGGTACCTGGCCTTCTCTGATGTAATCAGAGTTAGATTTGATTCAGTGATTTTATAAAAACAGCTAGGAAGCACAATTTAGCAGTGGGTTGCAGAGAAAAAAAATATGCTGGCAGAAAAATCCAATTGAGTGATTAAACAGCTCTTCATTTTCTGGCTTTATTTTTATGCTAACAAATTTGTTCTCTGAAAAGTGTCCACAAAGCCAAGTCTCTGATTAACACCTTTGTAAGGATGGTTTTTCACCTATTACTAAATTAAACTTGCTTCATTGGAAAGGCAGCAAGATGCATCCTCATTTCAATGTCTACTGAAATAATACAAGTTGACACCAGGAAACATTAACGCCACTGCATCCTTGCTGCTTTCTCATGTGGAAGTCTGTTTAATATGAAAACAAGGTGATATCTAATTAGCACACAGGTAAGGAATTAAGAAAATCTTTATTTAAGGGTGAAGATGTTTCTCACAAAATCGTTGCCCCAATGCATCATTGAAATGCAAGCTGGAAATATGATTTTAATATATCACTTGTACATTTTGTATTGCTCTTCTGGTGACAATGTAGTTTGTTTTTGTCAATTACCATTTTAATAATAGGGTAAAGAAAATGAAGTGGATTTTTGAAAGAAAACAATACTGTCAATATACTATTAAAACAAATTAAAATGGTAAAAGTTGTTGTACTTTAAGTAAAAATAAAAGAGCCAAAATATCAATCCCAGTTTTGGATTACTTTAATTAACAAAAAAAAATGCATATAGCAGAAGATAGTTTCAATCTGCCTACCTCTGGGTTATGGGCCTAGCATGCTTCCATTGCTGTACTCTGCTGCACATGTAAGTGCAAGAGATCCTGAAGCACTCACTCATCATGGGAAAGTACCAATGTGTTTCTTCGTTGGTTGATGGAAGAAACATCTTACAAAAACTCTCCAGATTATTGACTTTTTAAAGTTTTTCTAGGAAACGTTTTAGATGAATGCTTATTAGCCTTTGTCAGTATGTACTTTTGCAAAGTGTCTCTGTGGCGCAATCAGTTAGTGTGTACGGCTATTAACCAAAAGGTTGGTGGTTCAATCCCACCCAGGGACGTACTTGACCTTGTTATCAGATTTTGGTGATCTTTAAGTAGACAAGTCAAATTTCATACCCCCTGTTATGGTGTAGGGTACCTGGCCTTCTCTGATGTAATCAGAGTTAGATTTGATTCAGTGATTTTATAAAAACATCTAGGAATCACAATTTAGCAGTGGGTTGCAGAGAAAAAGAAATATGCTGGCAAAAAAATCAAATTGCGTGATTAAACAGCTCTTCATTTTCTGGCTTTATTTTTATGCTAACAAATTTGTTCTCTGAAAAGTGTCCACAAAGCCAAGTCTCTGATTAACACCTTTGTAGGGATGGTTTTTCACCTATTACTAAATTAAAATTGCTTCATTGGAAAGGCAGCAAGATGTATCCTCATTTCAATGTCTACTGAAATAATACAGGTTGACACCAGGAAACATTAACGCCACTGCATCCTTGCTGCTTTCTCATGTGGAAGTCTGTTTAATGTGAAAACAAGGTGATATCTAATTAGCACACAGGTAAGGAATTAAGAAAATCTTTATTTAAGGGTGAAGATGTTTCTCACAAAATTGTTGACCCAATGCATCATTGAAATTCAAGCTGGAAAGATGATTTTAATATATCACTTGTACATTTTGTATTGCTCTTCTGGTGACAATGTAGTTTGTTTTTGTCAATTACCATTTTAATAATAGGGTAAAGAAAATGAAGTGGATTTTTGAAAGAAAACAATACTGTCAATATACTATTAAAACAAATTAAAATGGTAAAAGTTATTGTACTTTAAGTAAAAATAAAAGAGACAAAATATCAATCCCAGTTTTGGATTACTTTAATTAACAAAAAAAAATGCATATAGCAGAGGATAGTTTCAATCTGCCTACCTCTGGGTTAGGGGCCCAGCATGCTTCCATTGCAGTACTCTGCTGTACATGTAAGTGCAAGAGATCCTGAAGCACTCACTCATCATGGGAAAGTACCAATGTGTTTCTTCGTTGGTTGATGGAAGAAACATCTTACAAAAACTCTCCAGATTATTGACTTTTTAAAGTTTTTCTAGGAAACGTTTTAGATGAATGCTTATTAGCCTTTGTCAGTATGGACTTTCGCAAAGTGTCTCTGTGGCGCAATCAGTTAGTATGTACGGCTATTAACCATAAGGTTGGTGGTTCAATCCCACCCAGGGACCTAATTGACCTTGTTATCAGATTTTGGTGAACTTTAAGTAGACAAGTCAAAATTTCAAACCCCATGTTATGGTGTAGGGTACCTGGCCTTCTCTGATGTAATCAGAGTTAGATTTGATTCAGTGATTTTATAAAAACAGCTAGGAAGCACAATTTAGCAGTGGGTTGCAGAGAAAAAAAATATGCTGGCAGAAAAATCCAATTGAGTGATTAAAAAGCTCTTCATTTTCTGGCTTTATTTTTATGCTAACAAATTTGTTCTCTGAAAAGTGTCCACAAAGCCAAGTCTCTGATTAACACCTTTGTAAGGATGGTTTTTCACCTATTACTAAATTAAACTTGCTTCATTGGAAAGGCAGCAAGATGCATCCTCATTTCAATGGTAAGTCAACCTTCTTGCTCTATGTTCCCTGTCAACGGATGAAGACGCATCATTATCTACCGCAGTCATTTTGGCCCAATAGATATGCAAGAAGTTTAGATTCCCCTTTCTTTGCAGGTAGAGGAAGGAAAAGGAAGAGGTCTGTAGCCTCTTCAAGATCGCAGGACCAGAGATTGTCCTCTGCTTCTGCCAAATCCACTGCATGACACTGGGGCTTTCTTTGCAGGAGCCCACACCAGTGGGGGCACGTCTAAAACTCTTCAGTCAGTTCTGGATTCATTCGGACCTGGACTCGTGGGTTTTACAAATAGTGTCCCAAGGGTACAAACTGGGGTTTCAAGACGTTCCCCCTCACCGATTGTTCAAATTGGCCTTAGTCAGCAGGGAGAAGGTTTTTATTCAAGCCTCTTCGTGGTCCCGAAGCCGGACGGCTCAGTCAGACCAATCTTAAATCTGAAATCCCTCAATTTCTTCCTAAAGAAATTTAATTTCAAGATGGAATTTCTCAGGGCAGTGATCTCCAGTCCGGAGGACGGAGATTTCATGGTTTTGGTAGACATAAAGGATGCCTACTTACATGTTCCCATTTACCCACTGCCTCAAGCTACCTAAGGTTTGCAATTCAGGATTGTCATTACCAATTTCAGACATTGCCGTTTGGTCTGTCCACGGCTCCGAGGATTTTCACCAGGGTGATGGCGGAAATTATGGTTCTCCTTCGCAAGCAAGGAGTCACAATTATCCCGTACTTGGATGATCTCCTGATAAAGGCGAGATCCAGGGACCAGTTGGTGCAAAACATTGCACTCTCCCTGACAGTTCTTCAACAACATGGTTGGCTCCTAAACTTGCCAAAATCGCAGTTGGTCCCAATGACGCGGTTGTTGTTTTTGGGAGTCATACTGTTAGGCGCCAGGGTCCGCTTGATGGTCTGCGCGGCCCGGCGCCTAGCAACTAGAGACGCCGTGCACGTACAGCCGCCGGCTCCCTAGCAACGCTAGACGCCGGGCGCGCTGAGCCGCACGGACCCTAGCAACGGGGACGCCACTGGCGGACCGCGTTCCCCATTGCTAGGCTTTAGGAAATTAAGATATTCACCTGCTCTCTGGCCGTGCAGCAAGGCAGCTGCACGGCATTTATTCTAATCAGCCTTTAGCAGCTGATTGGAGGACTCCTTGTTAAATACACTCCCAGGGCTTCTCACAGACGCCGGTAATAGCTTCCTGCATGCTGCCTTTGTTTGCTGAGAGTCTGTTTCCAGTCCTGCTGTATCCGGTCATTCCAGTCCGCAGAAGTCCGGTATTCGGGAGTTGTCATCTCATCCCAAGAGGTCGTTTGGTTCCCTGGAGTCCTGACTGATCACCGTTTTATATCCAGTGGTGTTCGTGTGTTGCGGCTCTGCCGTGTGTTGCGGCTCAGCCGCTTTACCTTTTATATTTTGTGTTTGGAGCATTTGCGGAGGGTTCCGCTTCCACAAGTCCTCTCTGGTACTTGGCGGTGCCGGGTAGGAGAATTGGACAAGTGGATATTTTGGTTGTCCTTTTTCCTGGCGGTTTCTCCGCACATATTATAGTTTTGAGTTTGCTTAGCCCCTGGCCTGGTTGTTTAGTTAGAGGGCCTCTTGTTATCACCCTGTCTCAGGTTTCCCTTTGTCTCTCATTAAGACCGGGGGGCATCGAAGTTGGGCAGACATAATCCGCCCTTCAAACGCGGCTGCCAAGGGCTCAAGAAACCATAGTCTCGCAGGGGATTTCTGACAACACGGGTGAGACAACAGAGTTAGGGCGCCAGGGGCTATTTTCCTGTCCTGCTCCCTTCCCCAGCATTCCGTTCCAGTGCTCCAGTCCTTGCCATAAGATCTTCTCTGACCAGAGTGCTGGAATCATAACATTATTACCGGCCATACCAAAACTTAAAATTAAACGGGGTTTAATTTTTGCTCATTCAGTTTTGTGAGAGTTTATCGGCCTCATGAATCCAACAGGTTTAGGGCCAAATCCTGGTCAGCTCTTAGTCAGCCAGATTCAAGAACTTACTCAGATGGTTCAGGATCTTTCTCTTCGGGTGAAGTCGCAGGAAGATCTTTTGCGAGCTTCCCCAAGGGTAGTCCCTGAACCAAAGATGCATTTGCCTGACCGTTTTTCTGGTGATAGAAAAGAGTTTTTTTAATTTTAAAGAATCCTGTAAACTTTATTTTCGTTTAAGACCGACTTCCTCGGGTACTGAATCTCAGCGGGTCGGGTTTATTATTTCTTTGCTCCAGGGGGATCCTCAGACCTGGGCATTTGGTTTAAGAGCAGAGGATCCGGCATTGTTGTCAATTGACGCTTTTTTTGAGTCTTTAGGGCTCTTGTATGATGACCCTGATAGAGAGGCGTCCGCTGAAAGTCAGTTGCGCGCTCTCAGACAGGGTAGAAATCCTGCAGAGGTTTATTGTACGGAGTTTCGCCGTTGGTCGAACGACTGTGGCTGGAATGACCCAGCCCTGCGCAGTCAGTTTCGCCTCGGCTTATCAGAGTCTATAAAAGACAGTCTCCTTCAGTACCCCGCTCCTGAGACTCTCGATAAACTCATGGAGCTTTCTATTAAGATTGATCGTCGTCTCAGAGAGCGGAGGGCTGAAAAAGGAGCACCTGTAAGGTCAAGTCCGTGTGTATATTCCATTCCTGAAGACGTAGAGGAGACCATGCAGATGGGTCTCTCCCGGCTGTCTCCTGAAGAAAGAGCCAGAAGGCAAAATTCTGGTCTTTGTCTGTACTGTGGGGGTAAGGGACATTTTGCTCGTAATTGTCCGAACAAGTCGGGAAACGCTTTGACCAGGTGAATTGTGAGGGGGTTCACCTAGGTCTGCAGCTTATCTCCTCGAATAACTCCCTTTTAGTCCCAGTTAAAGTTTCCTTTGGCAGCCTCAGTTCTTTGGTGTCGGCTTTTGTTGACAGTGGAGCTGCAGGAAACTTTATGGATTTAACTTGGGCTAAGGCCTTAGGCATTCCTCAGTTACCTTTGGGTAGGTGTGTCACCATGCATGGCTTAGATGGGAGTCCGCTGTCTAATGGGATTATTTCTCTCCGTACACCCCCTGTACTACTTACAGTAGGAGCTCTACATTCCGAGAAAATCGAGTTCTTTCTTACACATTGCCCAGCAGTTCCAGTTGTTCTGGGTCACCCTTGGCTGGCCTTTCATAATCCCACCATTGATTGGCGGTCGGGGGAGATTTCACATTGGGGTACTTTTTGTGATAAGGAATGTATCACGTTTCCAGTCAGAGTAGCAGCTATCATTCCAGAACTCATTCCGGTGGAATACCAGGAGTTTGCTGATGTTTTCTCCAAAGGCAATGCGGACATTCTGCCTCCCCATCGGCCTTATGATTGTGCTATTGAGTTAATTCCTGGTGCCGCATTGCCAAAGGGAAGATTATATGCATTATCCGGGCCAGAAACTGCGGCTATGAATGATTATGTAAAGGAGAGCCTTGAGAAAGGATTTATTAGACCATCAAAATCTCCTTTAAGTGCAGGCTTCTTCTTTGTGGAGAAAAAGGATGGCTCGCTTAGACCTTGCATTGATTTTAGAGCCCTGAATAAGATCTCAGTTAAAAACACCTATCCTTTGCCGTTGATTTCTGTACTCTTTGATCAGTTACGTTCTGCTGTGATTTTTTCTAAAATTGACCTTAGAGGAGCGTACAACCTCATCCGAATTAAATCTGGAGATGAGTGGAAAACGGCCTTCAGTACTCAGTCGGGTCACTTCGAATACCTGGTGATGCCGTTCGGCCTGTCCAATGCTCCGGCAGTTTTTCAAGACCTCATTAACGATGTGCTCCGTGACTTCCTAGGGAAATTCGTGGTCGTTTACTTAGACGACATCCTGATTTTTTCTAAATCAATGGAACAACATGTTACCCAGGTGCGTCTGGTTCTTCAAAAGTTATGTGAGAATCATTTATATGCCAAGCTGGAGAAGTGTGAGTTTCATGTCACGGAAGTATCTTTTTTAGGGTACATAATTTCCCCTCAGGGATTTTCCATGGAACCAAAGAAACTCCAGGCCATCCTTAGTTGGGCGCAACCCACCAATTTAAAAGCAATTAAGCGTTTTTTAGGGTTTGCGAATTATTATAGGAGGTTCATTCATTCTTTTTCTGACCTGGTTGCTCCCATTGTAGCTCTGACAAAGAAAGGAGCGGATCCTACCAACTGGTCGCGTGAAGCTGAGTTGTCCTTCCGGGCCTTGAAACAAGCCTTTGTCTCGGCTCCAGTCCTCAGACTTCCTAATCCGGAATTGCCCTTTGTGGTGGAGGTTGATGCCTCGGAGGTTGGAGTGGGGGCTATCCTTTCTCAAAAGGATCCGGAGTCTCTGGAGTTACATCCTTGTGCCTTTATGTCCAGGAAATTCTCCTCCGCTGAATCCAACTATGACGTTGGTAATCGGGAGTTACTGGCGGTAAAATGGGCTTTCGAGGAGTGGAGGCATTGGCTGGAGGGAGCAAAACATACTATTTCGGTATTGACTGACCATAAGAACCTGCAATAGATTGAATCGGCTAAGCGGCTTAATGCCCGGCAGGCACGTTGGGCATTATTTTTTACGCGTTTCAAATTTATAATCACTTTCAGGCCTGGTTCCAAGAATACTAAGGCTGATGCCCTGTCACATAGCTTTCTTCCGGTTCACAATAACAATCCTGTTACCCCCATACTTCCATCTTCGGTCATCTGGGCGGGCCTCACACAAGATTTATTTACCCAGTTAAAACAGCTTCAACACCAAGCTCCTAGAATTACTCCTGCTGGTCGTCTTTACGTCCCTGAGTTTTTGAGAGTTACTGTTTTAACGGAATTCCATGATAACAAAGTTTCAGGGCATCCAGGAGTCTCTAAGACATTGGAGTTAGTCTCTCGCTCAGTATGGTGGCCTGGTCTTTCTAAAGACGTCAAGGAATTTGTTTATTCATGTCAGGTTTGTGCAAAGCATAAGGTTCCCCGTTCCTTGCCCATCGGGCAACTTATGCCCTTAAATGTTCCTCTCAGGCCGTGGTCTCATATTTCCATGGATTTTGTGGTTGACCTTCCCCTTTCAGCCGGATTCCGAGTCATATGGGTGGTAGTGGACCGTTTTAGTAAAATGGCTCATTTTATTGCTCTTCCCCGATTGCCTTCTGCCCAAGGGTTGGCAGTTTTGTTTCTCCGCCATGTATTCAGGCTTCATGGGTTGCCTACTGATATTGTTTCTGATCGGGGTCCACAATTCATCGCACAATTCTGGAAATGTTTTTGTGCCTCATTGAAGATGAAATTGTCGTTAACATCCGGTTACCACCCACAATCCAACGGGCAAACCGAACGAGTTAACCAATCATTGAAACAATATTTGCGCTTGTATTCAGCCAAACTCCAGAATGATTGGTCCGAGTTTCTTCCGTTGGCTGAATTTGCTTACAATAATTCTTGTCATTCCTCCACTAAAGAGTCTCCATTCTTTTCAGTTTTTGGTTTTCACCCCAGAGCTAATTCTTTTTTTCATCATTCCTCAGTCTCCTCGCTTACCTTAACCTCCCATCTCAGAGCCATTTGGAAAAAGGTGCACCTTGCTCTCAGAAAAGCGGCCTTTCGAGAGAAGAAATTTTCTGACAGGCTCCGACGTCCTTGCACTTTTAAGGTGGGAGATAGGGTGTGGTTGTCGACTCGCAACATCAGGCTTCGACAATCCTCAGCTAGACTGGGACCCAAATTTATTGGGCCATTTCTTATTATTAAAAGAGTCAACCCAGTTGCCTTTCGGTTACGTTTACCAAGATCTCTCAGGATTGGAAATACGTTTCATTGTTCCCTGTTGAAACAATACGTTTCTTCCAGTAGATTTCCTCGGAAGATCTCTCAGGGTAGATCTCCAGTGGATGTACAGGGACAACAGGAGTTCTTGGTAGAGAAGGTTCTCGATTCCAAATTGTCCCGGGATCGGCTGTATTTTCTGGTTCACTGGAAAGGCTATGGTCCGGAGGAAAGGTCTTGGGTCCTGGATAAGGATCTTCATGCCCCGAGGCTCAAGAGGGCATTTTTTCGGGAATTTCCTCAGAAACCTGGCTTTAGGGGTTCCTTGACCCCTCCTCAAGGGGGGGGTACTGTTAGGCGCCGGGGTCCGCTTGATGGTCTGCGCGGCCCGGCGCCTAGCAACTAGAGATGCCGTGCACGTACAGCCGCCGGCTCCCTAGCAACGCTAGACGCCGGGCGCGCTGAGCCGCACGGACCCTAGCAACGGGGACGCCACTGGTGGACCGCGTTCCCCGTTGCTAGGCTTTAGGAAATTAAGATATTCACCTGCTCTCTGGCCGTGCAGCAAGGCAGCTGCACGGCATTTATTCTAATCAGCCTTTAGCAGCTGATTGGAGGACTCCTTGTTAAATACACTCCCAGGGCTTCTCACAGATGCCGGTAATAGCTTCCTGCATGCTGCCTTTGTTTGCTGAGAACCACAGAGAGAAGCGCTGTCACTAAAGTATTAATATATTTTATTAAAAATGACCTTATTCATATATAAAAATTATGAGAAAACCTAAACATCCTGTGACTTTAAAAAATCTTTTAGCAGCAACACATCAAAACATGTAACAATTTGTATTCCTCACTAAGGTCTCCTTTGGAACAATGTATCAATCTACCCTTTATATAATGTATAGTAACTCTTGTGATTAACAGGAATTCCTTAGAGTAAGCTCCACGCGTGGGCTGATTGAAACACTTGAAACCATATATTGGTAGAGGGTTTAAAAGTTCATCCGTGATGTATATAGGGATTATTCACATTGATGTCATCCGCTCCATTATTTGTGAAATCCCTATTTAGCTCTTATTTCTCAATAATGCCGTCCAGAATTGATCAGCTTTTCTTATGAAGCTTATAATTGCACAATAACAGATTAAGCATGTGACGCTATTTTGGAGTCTGTTATTATACTTAACCCAACTTATGCAATGGGCAACAATTGTGTTATGTCCGTAGGGTGCCGGCTGCCCGCTCTGGGACACTGCAATAGAATGTGCAGGGCTTGTGAGAAATAATAGATAAAATGCTCACAGTCTCATTCAGATCGGCATAAAAATTCAAAGACTATAATGCTCTCTCACCACTTTCCATCAAGCTTCACCTGGAGCATACTGCTAGCTGTCATAAGCTGAATCTCCGTTTGGTGCGGTGAGCCAAATGCCGAACAGATGCTGGGTGAGGCGCTGAGCGGCGGATGCTGTCGGGGACGTGCTGCAGAAATCAGTCTCTGTTCGTGATGGTTAGCTGGATGCCATGCAGAATGTCGGGCAATGTAATCAGACGGATTGCTTGACGCGTTTCTCAGCCTCAATCCTGGGGCTGTTTCCTCAGAAGTACCGCCTCTAGAGCCCCTGGTCTCCTTTATACTCCTCTGCTTCCTTAATTGGCAATACACCTGTCTGTTGGTAATCACTTGTAATCAGAAGGAGCTCAGCTGCCATCATTTAATTTAATCTATTAATGACTTGCAGACTCCTATTCAAGCAGTGGCAGTCAAAAAATTTCTTATACATATATATATTAACACATTTGCAGAGAAACAAAGGAGAGTGGACTCGAATTATTTAAAATACACTTAAATGAACTATTAAAAAACAATAATATAAAAACCAATGTCTCATAGCCAGAAGTTACTTTAAATCACGATTAAACAATAACGATACTCTCAATCATTATGTTTATAAATCTTTCATAAACCTCCTAATTTTTATTACTCTTATGAGAATGATGCTCATGGAATTTTTATTACCCTTAAAACCAAGAAGCTCTTTTAACCATATATTAATGCCAGATTGACCATTCAGATCTGTAGAAATCCATGAATATAGACAGTAAAATTACCCAACCTAATACCAAATAATCTCTAAATCTTAAAGTATTTCAAAAAAACTCTTAAATCTAGATCCAAATAAGATCATTTTAGTCAGAATACAATTGATGCAGTTATATTTCTTTGTAGATTTGTTTGCTGAGAGTCTGTTTCCAGTCCTGCTGTATCCGGTCATTCCAGTCCGCAGAAGTCCGGTATTCGGGAGTTGTCATCTCATCCCAAGAGGTCGTTTGGTTCCCTGGAGTCCTGACTGATCACCGTTTTATATCCAGTGGTGTTCGTGAGTTGCGGCTCTGCCGTGTGTTGCGGCTCAGCCGCTTTACCTTTTATATTTTGTGTTTGGAGCATTTGCGGAGGGTTCCGCTTCCACAAGTCCTCTCTGGTACTCGGCGGTGCCGGGTAGGAGAATTGGACAAGTGGATATTTTGGTTGTCCTTTTTCCTGGCGGTTTCTCCGCACATATTATAGTTTTGAGTTTGCTTAGCCCCTGGCCTGGTTGTTTAGTTAGAGGGCCTCTTGTTATCACCCTGTCTCGGGTTTCCCTTTGTCTCTCATTAAGACCGGGGGGCATCGAAGTTGGGCAGACATAATCCGCCCTTCAAACGCGGCTGCCAAGGGCTCAAGAAACCATAGTCTCGCAGGGGATTTCTGACAACACGGGTGAGACAACAGAGTTAGGGCGCCAGGGGCTATTTTCCTGTCCTGCTCCCTTCCCCAGCATTCCGTTCCAGTGCTCCGGTCCTTGCCATAAGATCTTCTCTGACCAGAGTGCTGGAATCATAACACATACTGGACACAGAAGAGGTTTTCTTCCAGTGGAAAGGCTATGGAGATCCAGAGTCTGGTCAAACAAATTCTGAAACCAGCAAGAGTGTTAATCCATCAATGCATTCAGTTGCTGGGGAAGATGGTTGTGGCCTACAAGGCCATTCAGTTTGGCAGGTTCCATGCCAGAGTGTTCCAGTGGGACCTGTTGGACAATTGGTCCGGATCCCACCTACACATGCACCGGAGGATAATCCTGTCTTCCAAGACCAGAATCTCACTCCATTGGTGGCTGCACAGTTCTCACCTCCTAGAGGGGCGATGGTTCGGGATCCAGGACTGGATCCTAGGGACCACAGATGCAACCCTCCGAGGCTGGGGAGCAGTCACACAGGGGGAAAACATCCAAGGAAGATGGTCAAGTCAGGAAAGTTGTCTCCACATAAATGTTCTGGAGTTAAGGGCCATTTAATAACTGCAGACACAGTACACACTGGGACGGGTGCCCAGCATCCTCAACAGACTAAGAGAAAAGGATTTACCGGTAGGTATTAAAATCCTAGTTTCTCTAACGTCCTAGAGGATGCTGGGGACTCCGTAAGGACCATGGGGATAGACGGGCTCCACAGAGTTCATGATCTTCACTGAGGTAGCGCACAGCACTGCAGCTGTGCGCCATTGCTCCCATACACCTCACATACTCCGGTCACTGTAAGGGTGCAGGGCGCAGGGGGGGCGCCCTGGGCAGCAATATAAACCTCTTTTTGGCAAAAATATAACATATATACAGCTGGGCACTGTATATATGTATGAGCCCCCACCAATTTTACAGTTTAAGCGGGACAGAAGCCCGCCGCCGAGGGGGCGGGGCTTCTCCCTCAGCACTCACCAGCGCCATTTTTTCTCCTCAGCACCGCTGAGAGGAAGCTCCCCGGACTCTCCCCTGCTTATACCACGGTAGAGAAGAGGGTTGAAAAGAGAGGGGGGGCACATAATTCGGCGCAAATTACATACAGCAGCGCTACTGGACAAACATTAAGTTACTGTGTTATTCCTGGGTTATATAGCGCTGGGGAGTGTGCTGGCATACTCTCTCTCTGTCTCTCCAAAGGGCCTTGTGGGGAAACTGTCTTCAGAAAAAGTATTCCCTGTGTGTGTGGTGTGTCGGTACACATGTGTCGACATGTCTGAGGAAGAAGGCTATATTAGAGAGGAGCGGGAGCAAATGAATGTGGTGTCTCCGCTGACACCTGATTGGATGGATATGTGGAATGTTTTAAATGCTAGTGTAAACTCATTGTACAAAAGATTAGACAAGGCTGAAGCTTTGGGACAGTCAGGGACTCAACCCATGCCTGATCCTATGTTGCAGGGACTGTCAGGGTCTCATAAGCGCCCACTATCCCAGATTGTTGACACAGATACCGACACGGATTCTGACTCCAGTGTCGATTACGATGATGCAAAGTTACAGCCAAAATTGGCAAAATCCATTCGATATATGATTATGGCAATAAAAGATGTTTTGCACATCACAGAGGAACCCCCTGTCCCTGACAAGAGGGTACATATGTACAAGGGAAAGAAGCCTGAGGTAACCTTTGAGGGGGTCACACGAGCTGAACGAGTTATGTGAAAAAGCTTGGGAATCTCCAGATAAAAGACTGCAGATTTCCAAAAGGATTCTTATGGCGTATCCTTTTCCATCAACGGATAGGTTACGATGGAAATCCTCCCGTAGGATGGACAAAGCATTAACACGCACAGCTACAGTTGGAAAATCTAATTTTTTACCTTATGTTCCCTCACAGCATAAGAAAGCTCCGCATTATCAAATGCAGTCCTTTCGGTCACAAAGAAACAAGAAAGTGCGAGGTGCGTCCTTTCTTGCCAGAGGTAGGGGCAGAGGAATAAAGCTGCACAACACAGCTAGTTCCCAGGAACAGAAGTCCTCCCCGGCCTCTACAAAATCTACCTCATGACGCTGGGGCTCCACTGGCAGAGTCCGGCCCATGTGATGTCATGCAGCTGCTCTGACCACGCCTCCTGTTTCTCCGTTGCCGACCCCATTTTGAAACCGTGCCCCCGCACCGCTCCATCTCCGACTTGGAAATGGAGTGTTGTTGACCCCCCTCCCCCCCCCCCCTTCACCGATTCACAGGCAGAGGTGATCGCATTATCTGCGGGGTGCCGCAGAAAATGCAGGCGGATGCGTATGCTCTTAGCAGTTTTTGCAGTTGGATTGCGATCCAACCTGAATCAGGCCCCATTACCTATCACAATGCACTGCGGGTAGTACAAAATGGGGTTAATATAGGAGAAAAACCCCCAGAGCTGTGCTCCTTAACTGTCCCTGGTGGCTAGTGGAGCGGCTGCCCAGTAATCAGTGTCCACGCCAGTGCGCACACGGCCCGCCCCCATCAGCGGCCTCGTGATCCCGGAGGGCGGTGTGTGTGTGACTGACCTTAGGAAGAAACCGGAGCCTCCGCTGCAGTGACCCAGCAACCGGGGCACGGGAGTATACTGCGCCACTGGGAGTGATGGAGCTGCAGTAAAGAGGTCTATTAGACCTAGCCTGCTGCAGCCCTTGTAGATTCTTATAAAAAAAGTTATAATTTTCTTGCCAAAATTAATAGCTAAGAATAGGCTGCCTGAGGCAGCCCCCTGTTAAGTGGCCTGCTACTGAAGGCACCAACTACAAACTGAGCTCCCTGTTCATGGAAGCGAGGTTATAGAGGAGGGGGCGCTGAGCATCTTGGGAACAGTCAAAAGCTTTGAGCCTGTGGGTGCCTCAGATCAAGATCCTACTCTGGTGTACATACAATGTGAATCCTTGTGGAGTCCAGTGTACCCCACAGAAGAAATGAATGCGTCACACCCATTGGCAGCAACATTAGAATAGCTGCTGATGGGCACAATTGAGAAAGGAAGGGGGGAAAACATTTGAATCCAGCACATATATGTAATTTGAATATGTAATTTGTACCTTCCTACTTTAAAATGTAATGGAAGAAACTCACCCTGTGAGAACTATCTTCATGATCAAGAGATCTCATATGCAAGATAAGTATGTGTTGGGATAGGGCTGTGGAGGGCGGCTGCTCGGGCACACCCCTGTCAAGTTAAGGAGATTCAACTGAGGAAGCACAAGGGAACTCTCATCTGGGAACAACAACTGCAGGGAGAACACATTTTCAGACGAATGTGGGAGGGCAGAAGGCTGCCTAATACTGAAGCACCCCCTAACAACAAACCAAATGCAACAACTACTGCAAGCATTCCTGGGGGAAGGCCTGCAGCAGATGGATTTGCATATAGTGATGTCATCCAAGCAGTGGGCATAGTTGGCTGCAACCCTCGTCTGCATATGAAAAGAGAAAAGGGTCACGCAGGGCATGGCGGCCTTTGTGGGGTTGCGCTTGGATGACCCCTAAATCGCTTTATACACCACCACCCCCCATCAGTGTGGGCTCATGTTGGCCATGCCCCAGCCCCTGAAGCATTCAAGCTGATTTCTTGCAGCAGCTGGACCCAGAAACAGCTCCAGAGTTGCTCTACAAGACAAGTAAAAGGGTGTGAGCCCTGCAGCACCACCTGTAGTTTGCATACACACATATATAGGACAGCATCTCTTATATGCCCCAGGATCAATAAAATAGTATCCTTATCTAGGGTATCCATCCCCTCAGATAAGGTATCCGTCCATGCCGCTACAGCACTACACACCCAGGCCGACGCAATTGCCGGTCTGAGTAAGGTACCTGAATGTGTATAAATGGACTTCAGGGTAATCTCCTGTTTGCGGTCAGCAGACTCTTTGAGGGTAGCCGTATACTGGGACGGGAGGGCTACCTTCATGGATAAGCGTGTTAATGCTTTGTCCACCCTAGGGGAGGATTCCCATCGTAACCTATCCATTGATGGGAAAGGATACGCCATAAGAATCCTTTTGGAAATCTGCAGTCTTTTATCTGGAGATTCCCAAGCTTTTTCACATAACTCGTTCAGCTCGTGTGAACCCCTCAAAGGTTACCTCAGGCTTTTTCACCTTGTACATATGTACCCTCTTGTCAGGGACAGGGGGTTCCTCTCTGATGTGCAAAACATCTTTTATTGCCATAATCATATATCGAATGGATTTTGCCAATTTTGGCTGTAACTTTGCATCATCGTAATCGACACTGGAGTCAGAATCCGTGTCTGTATCTGTGTCAACAATCTGGGATAGTGGGCGCTTATGAGACCCTGACAGTCCCTGCAACATAGGATCAGGCATGGGTTGAGACCCTGACTGTCCCAAAGCTTCAGCCTTGTCTAATCTTTTGTGCAATGAGTTTACACTAGCATTTAAAACATTCCACATATCCATCCAATCAGCTGTCGGCGGAGACACCACATTCATTTGCTCCTGCTCCTCTCTAATATAGCCTTCTTCCTCAGACATGTCGACACACGTGTACCGACACACCACACACACAGGGAATGCTTTTTCTGAAGACAGTTTCCCCACAAGGCCCTTTGGAGAGACAGAGAGAGAGTATGCCAGCACACACCCCAGCGCTATATAACCCAGGAATACACAGTAACTTAATGTTTGCCCAGTAGTACTGCTGCAGCATGTAATTTGCGCCAAATTATGTGCCCCCCCCCCTCTTTTCAACTCTCTTGTCTACCGTGGTATAAGCAGGGGAGAGTCCGGTGAGCTTCCTCTCAGCGGTGCTGTGAAGAAAAGATGGCGCTGGTGAGTGCTGAGGGAGAAGCCCCGCACCCTCGGCGGCAGGCTTCTGTCCCGCTTAAACTGTAAAATTGGCGGGGGCTCATACATATATACAGTGCCCGGCTGTATATGTGTTATATTTTTGCCAAAAAGAGGTTTATATTGCTGCCCAGGGTGCCCCCCCCCCCCCTGCGCCCTGCACCCTTACAGTGACCGGAGTGTGTGAGGTGTATGGGAGCAATGGCGCACAGCTGCAGTGCTGTGCGTTACTTCAGTGAAGATCATGAAGTCTTCTGCCGCCTCTGAAGTCTTCTTTTCTTCTCATACTCACCCGGCTTCTATCTTCCGGCTCTGCAAGGGGGACGGAGGCGCGGCTCTGGGACGGACGGCGAGGGTGAGATCCTGCGTACCAATCCCTCTGGAGCTAATGGTGTCCAGTAGCCTAAGAAGCAGGACCTTGCAACTCAGAGAGTAGGGCTGCTTCTCTCCCCTCAGTCCCTCGATGAGGGAGTCTGTTGCCAGCAGTGCTCCCTGAAAATTAAAAACCTAACAAAATACTTTCTGTCAGAAAGCTCAGGAGAGCTCCTGAAAAGCACCCAGTCTCCACTGGGCACAGTATCAAACTGAGGTCTGGAGGAGGGGCATAGAGGGAGGAGCCAGTGCACACCCAGAACTAAAGTCTTTCTTAAAGTACCCATGTCTCCTGCGGAGCCTATCTATCCCCATGGTCCTTACGGAGTCCCCAGCATCCTCTAGGACGTTAGAGAAAATAGGATTTTAATACCTGCCGGTAAATCCTTTTCTCTTAGTCCGTAGAGGATGCTGGGCACCCGTCCCAGTGCGTACTGTGTCTGCAGTTATTAAATGGCCCTTAACTCCAGAACATTTATGTGGAGATGAAAACATCCAAGGAAGACTTGACCATCTTCCTTGGATGTTTTCCCCCTGTGTGACTGCTCCCCAGCCTCGAAGGGTTGCATCCATGGTCCCTAGGATCCAGTCCTGGATCCCGAACCATCGCCCCTCTAGGAGGTGAGAACTGTGCAGCCACCAATGGAGTAAGATTCTGGTCTTGGAAGACAGGATTATCCTCCGGTGCATGTGTAGGTGGGATCCGGACCACTTGTCCAACAGGTCCCACTGGAACACTCTGGCATGGAACCTGCCAAACTGAATGGCCTCGTAGGCCGCAACCATCTTCCCCAGCAACAGAATGCATTGATGGATTAACACTCTTGCTGGTTTCAGAATTTGTTTGACCAGACTCTGGAACTCCATAGCCTTTCCACTGGAAGAAAGCCTCTTCTGTGTCCAGTATTACTCCCAGAAACAACAACCGCGTCATTGGGACCAACTGCGATTTTGGCAAGTTTAGGAGCCAACCATGTTGTTGAAGAACTGTCAGGGAGAGTAGATGTTTTGCACCAACTGGTCCCTGGATCTCGCCTTTATCAGGAGATCATCCAAGTACGGCATAATTGTGACTCCTTGCTTGCGAAGGAGAACCATCATTTCCACCATCACCCTGGTGAAAATCCTCGGAGCCGTGGACAGACCAAACGGCAACGTCTGAAATTGGTAATGACAATCCTGAATTGCAAACCTCAGGTAGCTTGATGCAGTGGCTAAACGGGAACATGTAATTAGGCATCCTTATGTCTACCAAAACCATGAAATCTCCTTCCTCCGGACTGGAGATCCCTACCCTGAGAGATTCCATCTTGAAATTGAATTTCTTTAGGTAGAAATTGAGGGATTTCAGATTTAAGATTGGTCTGACTGAGCCGTCCGGCTTCGGGAGCACGAAGAGGCTTGAATAAAAACCTTCTCCCTGCTGACTAAGGCCGATTTGAACAATCGGTGAGGGGGAACGTCTTGAAACCCCAGTTTGTACCCTTGTGACACTATTTGTAAAACCCACGAGTCCAGGTCCAAATTAATCCAGAACTGACTGAAGTGTTTTAGACGTGCCCCCACTGGTGTGGGCTCCTGCAAGAGAGCCCCAGCATCATGCAGTGGATTTGGCAGAAGCAGAGGACGATCTCTGCTCCTGCGATCTTGAAGAGGCTACAGACCTCTTCCCTCTTCTCCTTCCTCTACCTGCAAAGAAAGGGGAATCTTAACTTCTTGCATATCTATTGGGACAAAATGACTGCGTTAGACAATGATGCGTCTTCATCCGTTGAGAGGGAACATAGGGCAAGAAGGTTGACTTACCTGCGGGAGCTGCCGAGATCAAATTAACTAAATGGTTGAAAATCTCTGTGCTACAGTATCCCCCTCACCGATTGTTCAAATCAGCCTTAGTCAGCAGGGAGAAGGTTTTTATTCAAGCCTCTTCGTGGTCCCGAAGCCGGATGGCTCAGTCAGACCAATCTTAAATCTGAAATCCCTTAATTTCTACCTAAAGAAATTCAATTTCAAGATGGAATCTCTCAGGGTAGTGATCTCCAGTCCGGGGGATAAAGGAGATTTCATGGTTTTGGTAGACATAAAGGATGCCTACTTATATGTTCCCATTTAGCCACTGCATCAAGCTACCTGAGGTTTGCAATTCAGGATTGTCATTACCAATTTCAGACGTTGCCGTTTGGTCTGTCCACGGCTCCGAGGATTTTCACCAGGGTGATGGCGGAAATGATGGTTCTCCTTCGCAAGCAAGGAGTCACAATTATCCCGTACTTGGATGATCTCCTGATAAAGGCGAGATCCAGGGACCAGTTGGTGCAAAACATCTACTCTCCCTGACAGTTCTTCAACAACATGGTTGGCTCCTAAACTTGCCAAAATCGCAGTTGGTCCCAATGACGCGGTTGTTGTTTTTGGGAGTGATACTGGACACAGAAGAGGTTTTCTTCTAGTGGAAAGGCTCTGGAGATCCAGAGTCTGGTCAAACAAATTCTGAAACCAGCAAGAGTGTTAATCCATCAATGCATTCAGTTGCTGGGGAAGATGGTTGCGGCCTACGAGGCCATTCAGTTTGGCAGGTTCCATGCCAGAGTGTTCCAGTGGGACCTGTTGGACAAGTGGTCCGGATCCCACCTACACATGCACCGGAGGATAATCCTGTCTTCCAAGACCAGAATCTCACTCCATTGGTGGCTGCACAGTTCTCACCACCTAGAGGGGCGATGGTTCGGGATCCAGGACGGGATCCTAGGGACCACGGATGCAACCCTCCGAGGCTGGAGAGCAGTCACACAGGGGGAAAACATCCAAGGAAGATGGTCAAGTCTTCCTTGGATGTTTTCATCTCCACATAAATGTTCTGGAGTTAAGGGCCATTTAATAACTGCAGACACAGTACGCACTGGGACGGGTGCCCAGCATCCTCTACGGACTAAGAGAAAAGGATTTACCGGTAGGTATTAAAATCCTATTTTCTCTAACGTCCTAGAGGATGCTGGGGACTCCGTAAGGACCATGGGGATAGACGGGCTCCGCAGGAGACATGGGCACTTTAAGAAAGACTTTAGTTCTGGGTGTGCACTGGCTCCTCCCTCTATGCCCCTCCTCTAGAACTCAGTTTGATACTGTACCCAGTGGAGACAGGATGCTTTTCAGGAGCTCTCCTGAGCTTTCTGACAGAAAGTATTTTGTTAGGTTTTTAATTTTCAGGGAGCACTGCTGGCAACAGACTCCCTCATCGAGGGACTGAGGGGAGAGAAGCAGCCCTACTCTCTGAGTTGCAAGGTCCTGCTTCTTAGGCTACTGGACACCATTAGCTCCAGTGGGATTGGTACGCAGGATCTCACCCTCGCCGTCCGTCCCAGATCCGCGCCGCCGTCCCCCTCGCAGAGCCGGAAGATAGAAGCCGGGTGAGTATGAGAAGAAAAGAAGACTTCAGAGGCGGCAGAAGACTTCATGATCTTCACTGAGGTAACGCACAGCACTGCAGCTGTGCGCCTTTGCTCCCATACACCTCACATACTCCGGTCACTGTAAGGGTGCAGGGCGCAGGGGGGGCGCCCTGGGCAGCAATATAAACCTCTTTCGCAAAAATATAACATATATACAGCTGGGCACTTTATATATGTATAAGCCCCCACCAATTTTACAGTTTAAGCGGGACAGAAGCCCGCCTCCGAGGGGGCGGGGCTTCTCCCTCAGCACTCACCAGCGCCATTTTTCTCCACAGCACCGCTGAGAGGAAGCTCCCCGGACTCTACCCTGCTTATACCACGTTAGACAAGAGGGTTGAAAAGAGGGGTGGGGGGGGGCACATAATTCGCAAATTACATACAGCAGCACTACTGGGCAAACATTAAGTTACTGTTTTATTCCTGGGTTATATAGCGCTGGGGGGGGTGCTGGCATACTCTCTCTCTGTCTCTCCAAAGGGCCTTGTGGGGAAACTGTCTTCAGAAAAAGCATTCCCTGTGTGTGTAGTGTGTCGGTACACGTGTGTCGACATGTCTGAGGAAGAAGGCTATATTAGAGAGGAGCGGGAGCAAATGAATGTGGTGTCTCCGCCGACAGCTGATTGGATGGATATGTGGAATGTTTTAAATGCTAGTGTAAACTCATTGCACAAAAGATTAGACAAGGCAGAAGCTTTGGGTCAGTCAGGGTTTCAACCCATGCCTGATCCTATGTTGCAGGGACTGTCAGGGTCTCATAAGCGCCCACTATCCCAGATTGTTGACACAGATACCGACACGGATTCTGACTCCAGTGTCGATTACGATGATGCAAAGTTACAGCCAAAATTGGCAAAATCCATTCGATTTATGATTATGGCAATAAAAGATGTTTTGCACATCACAGAGGAACCCCCTGTCGCTGACAAGAGGGTACATATGTACAAGGGAAAGAAGCCTGAGGTAACCTTTCCCCCCTCACACGAGCTGAACGAGTTATGTGAAAAAGCTTGGGAATCTCCAGATAAAAGACTGCAGATTTCCAAAAGGATTCTTATGGCGTATCCTTTCCCATCAACGGATAGGTTACGATGGGAATCCTCCCCTAGGGTGGACAAAGCATTAACACGCTTATCCAAGAAGGTAGCCCTCCCGTCCCAGGATACGGCTACCCTCAAAGAGTGTGCTGACCGCAAACAGGAGATTACACTGAAGTCCATTTATACACATTCAGGTACCTTACTCAGACCGGCAATTGCGTCGGCCTGGGTGTGTAGTGCTGTAGCGGCATGGACAAATACCTTATCTGAGGGGATGGATAGCCTAGACAAGGATACTATTTTATTGACCCTGGGGCATATAAGAGATGCTGTCCTATATATGTGTGTATGCAAACTACAGGTGGTGCTGCAGGGCCCACACCCTTTTACTTGTCTTGTAGAGCAGCTCTGAAGCTGTTACAGTGCCCAGCTGCTGCAAGAAATCAGCTTGAATGCTTCAGGGGCTTGGGCATGGCCAACATGAGCCCCACACCGAAGGAGGGTGGGGGTGTTTAATGCAAACTTGGGGTTATACAAGCGCCGCAAAAGGCCGCCATGCCCTGCATGCCCCTTTTCTCTTTTCATATACAGATGAGGGTTCCAGCCAACTTTGGCCCACTGCTTGGATGACATCACCGTATGCAAATCCGTCTGCTGCAGACCTTCCCCAAGGAATGCTTGCAATAGTTGTTGCATATGGTTTAATGTCTGAGGGTGCTTCAGTATTAGGCAGCCTTCCGCCCTCCCATGTTCATCTGAAAAGATGTGGTCTCCCTGCAGTTGTTGTCCCCAGACGAGAGTTCCCTTGTGCTTCCTCAGTTAAATCTCCTTAACTTGACGGGGGGGTGCCCGAGCAGCCGCCCTCCCCAGCCCTATTCCAACACATACTTATCTTGCATATGAGATCTCTTGATCATGAAGATAGTTCTCACAGGTTGAGGTTCATCCTGGCCCCGCTCCCCGCTGGAGAGCGCTGATGGGGACAGCAGCGGGGCTTCAGCAGAAGGGTGAGTATGTGTGGCCAGAGACCTCCCTTCCCATGTGCAGGCCTGCAGAGTCTGCCACGCAGGATGGGGCATGTGGCACTCTCCCTCCCAGGGGCTCTTCCAGATGTAGCTCCTCAGCAGTATTTTTCCCGGGCTGCGCGGCGCTCTCCCCGACTGGCATCCGCCCTGGAACACTGCCTTCCTCAATGCAACATCAGCAGGGGGCCCTGGCCTCATCACCATCCCAGGTCTTTCTCATGTATGTATCATGTATGTGTGTGTGATATATGTATGAATCATATATGTTTGTGATATATATATATATATATATATATATGTGTATCTATCTATCTATCTATCTATCTATCTATCTATCTATCTATCTATCTATCTATCTATCTATCTATCTATCGTATGTGTGTGTATATATATGTATCTATCTATCTTGTATGTATGTGTTCGTTCTATCTATCTATCTATCTATCTATCTATCTATCTATCTATCTATCTATCTATCTATCTATCGTGTGTGTGATATATGTATGTATCTATCATGTATGTGTTATATGTATGTATCACACCTTCCTCTATACATATACATACATACATACATACATACATACACACACCTATATCTGTACGTACACTGACATACACACACCAACATCTATACATAAACACGCTGACCCCTAAACGTACACCAACGTACCCACACCTGCATCTATACCTACACATGCTGACACGTGGACGTACACCGGCTTACCCACATGTGAATCTATACATACATGTGCTGACACCTGGACATACACTGATGTACCCACACCTAACATCTATACATACACATGCTAACACCTGGACGTATACAGACGTACCCACATTTGCATCCATGCATATATAGATGTAGGTGTGTGTACGTCAGTGTACGTCCAGGTGTCAACGCGTGTATGTATAGATGCAGGTGTGGGTACGTCTGTGTATGTCCAGGTGTCAGAATGTGTATGTATAGATGCAGGTGTGGGAACGTCAGTGTAGGTTCAGGTGTCAGCGCGTGTATGTATAGATGCAGGTGCTTGTATGTCCAGATGTCAGTGCATGTATGTATAGATGCAAGTGTGGGTACGTCGGTGTATGTCCATTTGTCAGCGCGTGTATATATAGATGCAGGTGCTTGTATGTTGGTGTATGTCCAGGTGTCAGCATGTGTATGTATAGATGCAGGTGTGGAAATGTTGGTGTATGTCCAGGTGTCAGGGCGTGTATGTATGGATATTAGGTGTGGGTACATCAGTGTATGTCCAGGTGTTAGCGCATGTATGTATAGATGCAGGATAATAATCACACAGCGTGCCCCCCACCAACCACAAACCTCCCCAACCCCCCTGTATGACATAAACACCGCTAATTCCACTTACACACAATAATTTCAGTTTGCGACCAGGAGCCGGCAATGTATGTGCACCCAAATGAAGCCACTGTACATGCCCTGCAGGCTGCTATGTACTGCACAGGTGCAACAAATGTAAATGCCCTATCTTTAAAATGGGGCATATTTTACTAAATTAAAAAAACCTGTAACTTTCTGTAAAACCTTAACCCCAAAAGGCACTACACTAACATCGGGGTGTAGAGTTGGATCTTGATCCAAGGCACCAACAGGCTAAAGCTTTGACTGTTCCCAGGATGCCTTGCACCGCCTCCTCTATAACCCTGCCCAGTGGCGTAACTAGACCTTTGTGGGCCCCATAGCAAAATTCTGAATGGGCCCACCAGCACTCAACAAGAATGAGTGGCGTTTGGGGTCAGAAAAGTAGAGGGGAAGGGGTCTGACAGAGTAGGGGGCAGGACATGAATGAATAGAAACTGAGGTGTCCATTATATAAAGAAATACAGTATGTGTGTCTGTGTGTATATCACACACACACACATATAAGGGAAATTCAAATGCCCTCAATTATTGCGCCCATTACACTCTGGTTTAGGTGCACAAAGCACCTAAACCTGAATAAAGTAATGGGCGCGATCATGAAAAGACACCGTTTGGTTGCCCAAATGGGTCTCTTTGCACACATTTCAGCTTGTTTCCCCTGGGGGTAGCGAGCTGAAATAAACATGTCGCACCCGTTGGCAGCAACATTAGAATAGCTGCTGACGGGCACGATTGAGGGAGGAAAGGGACATTTGAATCCAGCCCATAGATGCAATGTGAATATGTAATTTGTACCTTCCTATCTTAAAATGTATATAGTAGTGTTTACACTAGAGGTCTTTCCGAACCCCCTAATCCTAACATTGTAATTTGCTTTAGGGCGCACCTCCAATTAGTCTAGTGTTTCGTATTTTCACATTAAATACTTTCTTGCATTGGTTGGTTAAAGATTAGATCGTATATTTTTCTAGATATAGCTGTGCATAGTCTACAAGGCTACATGCTTCTCCCCTAACTAGAGATGTGCAGCGGGCATTTTTCGTGTTTCATGTTTTGGTTTTGGTTTCGGATCCGCAGTTGTGTTTTGGATACGGACGCGTTTTGGCAAAACCACCCTTTCGGATTTTGTATTCGGGTGATTTTTTTTAAAAACCTCAAACAGCTAAAATCATAGAATTTGGGGGTAATTTTGATCCTATAGTATTAAGCTCAATAACCTGGTCTGAATAAGCCTCAATGTCTATTCACGGGAGACAGAGGGGCTGGGCCATGGCCAGCAGCTCACAGAGCACCTATAATGACAAAAATGGGAGACATGGCTCATGATCGCGATATACCTGCGAAGGTACGCCCTCTACTGATTGACAGGCAGAGGCATTCGCATTTTCTGCGGGGCACCCGGAGAAAATGTAGGCACACGCACAGGATGGACCCTGCGTATATGCCCCCATCCTCTTCATAGGTTTTGCGGTTGGAACGCGTATTACGATCCAAACTGAATTAGGCCCTATGTCTTATATACACGAGCAGTGTGAAAACATCAATCGATGGGGGTAATTCCAAGATGATCGCAGCAGGAATTTTGTTAGCAGTTGGGCAAAACCATGTGTACTGCAGGGGAGGCAGATATAACATGTGCAGAAAGAGTTAGATTTGGGTGAGTTATTTTGTTTCTGTGCAGGGTAAATACTGACTGCTTTATTTTTACACTGCAAATTAGATTGCAGATTGAACACACCACACCCAAATCTAACTCTCTCTGCACATGTTAAATCTGCCTTCCCTGCAGTGCACATAGGTGGTCATTCCGAGTTGTTCGCTCTGTAATTTTCTTCGCATCGCAGCGATTTTCCGCTTAATGCGCATGCGCAATGTTCACACTGCGACTGCGCCAAGTAAATTTGCTATGCAGTTAGGAATATTACTCACGGTTTTTTCATCGTTCTGGTGATCGTAATGTGATTGACAGGAAGTGGGTGTTTCTGGGCGGAAACAGGCCGCTTTAGGTGCGTGTGGGAAAAAATGCTACCGTTTCTGGGAAAAACGCGGGAGTGGCTGGAGAAACGGAGGAGTGTCTGGGCGAACGCTGGGTGTGTTTGTGACGTCAAACCAGGAACGACAAGCACTGAACTGATCGCACTGGCAGAGTAAGTCTCGAGCTACTCAGAAACTGCACAGAGATGTCTTATCGCAATATTGCAAATCTTTCGTTCGCAATTTTAAGATGCTAAGATTCACTCCCAGTAGGCGGCAGCTTAGCGTGTGCAATGCTGCTTAAAGCAGCTTGCGAGCGAACAACTCGGAATGAGGGCCATGGGGGGTAATTCTGAGTTGATCGCAGCAGGATTTTTGTTAGCAGTTGGGCAAAACCATGTGCACTGCATTTACGAACAGATGATTTTTTTATATAAATTTTAAAATGTTAGTAAATGTGTGTGTTTTTTTCAACCTGGAAGCCCAACATCGATTAAGATCGATCTTAAATAGACCCCTGGGTTTTAAGGATAACCATGGTTGAGTCCAATGGTTAATTCACATTGACCGAAGTTCTAATTAAGTCACCTGTGCTCAAGCATGATATCCTTAAAATCTGGATTGCAATGACAGCATTTTGGAACTATGCCTAAGGGTTTAATTTTTACATTTATCCACTGACAATAAATCTACCTACAATATCCCTGTAACTGTTATGATTACAGTATTTCACTAAATAATTTAATTTGCTGAACCTTCTGTAAAAAGAAATATTAAGATGCTGTAATTCCCAGATGCAGCAAATTTGTTAGCTAGTGGGCAAAACCATGTGCACTGCAGGGATGGGGGGGGGCAGATATAACATTTGCAGAGAGATTTAGGTGGGTTATATTGTTTGTGTGCAGGGTAAATACTGGCTGTTTTGTTTTTACACTGCAATTTAGATTTCAGTTTGAACACACCGCACCAAAATCTAACTCTCTCTGCACATATTATACCCCCCCCCCCTGCAGTGTACATGGTTTTAGCTAATAAATTTGCTGCTGTGATCAGATCTGAGTTAAGCCCTATGTATTTGGCACTGGCGAAGGGTTAGAGGCCTTGCTGTAGAGCTCACACCTTTCTTATCATGCATTGTAATATTTCCTATGTCCTGATGTTGTGCTCTCTGCTCCATCCAAGTAAACAGCAATGTAGCATGGCTATCAAAGAGCGTGAAGATTGCAGATTTCCTGGGATTAATGCTAAGGAATGCTATTCCAGAGGCTGCTGCTTTAATTCAAGTGTCACTGGGGTTAAATGGTGTTTTTACCTTAAAAACACAGGTAGAGTATATAGTACAGTGGTAAAGTGGGAGCATGTAGTGCTATTGATTACAGATTTGATGGAGCTTAAACATGGATAAGGTCCATGGCTCTAAGAGTTTATCTTGTGTATCCTTTATTCTTAGTCATGGTCAGATAAGATTAGAAAATACCATTTAAGTGGAAATTTCCTGTTAGCTGTTTTTCAGTTTGCTCAACTGTCTGATTAACGGGTCCTAAAAAAGGACCAAAGGAGCTAAATTGCCCTGTGATCTAGCTAAATTGCCCCAGTTAAAAAAAAAAAAAACTAAGCTGCTGTAATTCCTGGATGTTTCCTTACTGCATCAACAGGAAGTGACAAGAAACAATGTAATGTGGAACCGTACAGCAGAAGGGATTGCGGCTACCCCACAATAAGTGCAGCGGAATGTAAGAAGAGGAATTGTTGCTTTGACTGCAGCATTCCCGGGGTTAACTGGTGTTTCTTCAAGTCACAAGGTATGGAGCTGCTGTATAGTTACTCGCAAGTCAGTAGTTGTATGATGCTCACACCTGTTAAGCTGGATACACACAGAATGCCCTACACAGGGGGTGAAATGAGCGCCCCCCCCACCCCCCGTATGCTCAGCACACATCACGCTGTGCTGAGCGGGTGGAGAGATGTGTGCTGAGCAGTTCGCTCAGCACACATCTCTCCCCAAAATCGGGCCGTGAATACGGACCTTTAAACTGGATCCACACTTAGATTATCTGTCCAATTTTTTTTTCTAGTTGAAACAAAATTATGCTAATATGTGGCAGCAAATGACAATTGACCATTTGCTCACAAACACTGGAAAACATCCAAAAATGGTCATTTAGATAAATTGGTTAAATCCATTTCATTTAGCTAATTTATCCAAACTACCTTTATTGTATCTTTGTGGGTGAATGATGTGTGGGTCAGTGTTGAGGGTGGTGGAGGAGATGGGTAATAGGCACAGCAGGGTGTGGACAGTCAAATAGTGTGCTTAGAGGTTCAGAGTCATTGTATGAGACTCTGGCAACAGTGACTTGATGAGTCTGGTGTCCATAGGGTGGGACGCATTAACCTTTTTATGCTATTGAAATAGTTCTCCTCCTGACCGACGCAGTTCCTTGCTCCGAGGTTGGTGTATTGTCCTGTTGCAGCGCCTCTCCACTGTGGTCACAGTGAGCGGTGTGGTGTTGCTGGCGCATGCCAATCTCCCCCCAACCTCCCTCTTGCATTTCAGACCTACGTACGCATGATGGGATCTTGTATGATATGCGCGTGTGCTGTAGAGATGAAAGTGGGGGTGAGGAGGCAGATCGTGAGATGGGGAAACTTTGTGGACTGTTAGCGAAGGGGAGCACTGGGCAATCTGAGTTGCAAAGAGGGCAGCAGAAGAGGTTATTGCTTGTGCACTGGTGACAGGTCCATCCTTGGTGGCCAGCCTCAGTGGTAAAGGGGTACATGAGCTAGTGTCCCTTGGCCAGCCATGTACCATGGCCACCTCCCTACCTCCTATATATTCTCCTTGATCTGTCACTTTGTTACGGTCTGCTGCTGGCACTGGTGTATCGTCCTGCAGTTGCCGTCTCCGCCCATTGCTGTGACTTCCCCCAGAGTTAGCCACACAGAGTGACAGATCTGGGAAAATATATAGGAGATCATTACTTTCACTTGCAGCCTACCTTATTTTTTGCAGCCTAGCATGCTCCTGACCCCTTCTCTCACTAATACTTATACAACATTTATGAACTCATCTTAAGGTTTCTTTATTATTCAGTCACACTGTCTTGGATCCAAACCATTTCCTGTGGCATTGCAGTCAAACAATTGAGCTATTTACCCTTGCATAGAAAGGTATAATCTAAGCTAGAGAATTCTATTTGGAGCTCACCTTGTACTTTGTGAAGAAATAATCAGCTTTGTGGCTGAGCAGATATATGGAGTGTGTGGCTGCACACTGCATTGATCTGCTGAGTTGCAATGCTAATAATTTTTTTTTTTTTTTGCAAAGTACCAATAGCTTCATTGTGAAGGTGGAAAGAAGGGTGTTACGGCATGGAATGTACAAACTGCGAGACCCTGCTGGTAGCGCCTTTGTCTATTTAGTAGGAAGGGCACGTAACAGCCGGGGGGCAATGGAGGAAGCCCCTTTAGGGCTGGAGCCCGGCGGCAACTGACTCCGTTGTCTCTGGCAGTTCCGCCCCTGGACTAGAGGAATGGTCAAGAACATGGCAACATTTAATGCCAAAAAATGCAAAATCATACACGTCTCAAAAATGCAAAGGCTAACTATAATATTAAGGGCATTATAATGGCAAGAGGAAAGCTATCTAAGTATTACTATTTCAGGTAAGCAATGTAACAAAGCAATAGGAAAGGCAAGTCAGATGCTTGTTTGCATAGGTTAAAGAACCAGTAGCAGAAAAAAGTAATACAGGTTGAGTATCCCATATCCAAATATTCCGAAATACGGAATATTCCGAAATACGGACTTTTTTGAGTGAGACTGAGATAGTGAAACCTTTGTGTTTTGATGGCTCAGTGTACACAAACTTTGTTTAATACTCAAAGTTATTAAAAATATTGTATTAAATGAACTTCAGACTGTGTGTATAAGGTGTATATGAAACATAAATGAATTCTGTGAATGTACACACACTTTGTTTAATGCACAAAGTTATAAAAAATATTGGCTAAAATGACCTTCAGGCTGTGTGTATAAGGTGTATATGAAACATAAATGCCTTCTGTGCTTAGATTTAGGTCCCATCACCATAATATCTCGTTATGGTATGCAATTATTCCAAAATACAGAAAAATCCGATATCCAAAATTCCTCTGGTCCCAAGCATTTTGGATAAGGGATACTCAACCTGTAATGCCACTGTATAGGTCCTTGGTACAGCCACATTTAGAATCCTGTGTTCAGTTCCAGAAGCCATATCTCCAGAAGGCTGTAAATACATTAGGGCAACTAAAATTGTGCATGGCCTACATCACAAAACTTACCTGGAAATACAAAAAAATGTTGATGTGTATAGTTTGGAGAAGGGAAGAGGGAACATACAGTAATAGAAACATTTAAATATATAGGGAGGAATGTAATAGGGTGTGAGAATCAGAAAGTGAGAGATTTTGTGTTTTTTCCTGTTGTTTTTTTTTGTTTTTGTTTGATTGTTTGTTTTTAAAGTGGCAATCCTTTACATGGCAAAACCAGGTTGATATTTGCCATGTAAAGGATTGCCACCATGGGCATGTGTAGAAGGGGCACTGCTACTGTTGGCATTATGTATGTAAGCTGCACTGATATGGTGGTTATGTGTATAAAGGGCACTGCGACTGTGGGTATTATTATTATTATTATTACATGCGGTGTAATGACAATAAGATAGTGCTACTGTGTGGCGTATTTTGATTTGGGGTGCTATTGTGTGGCCATGCCCCTTCCTTGTGATACCACACCTTCTTTTTTTAAGGAGCGCACTGTCCCTTTATTAAGTATTGGAGAGAGGGCCCAAATTAATAGTTTGCAGGGAGGCGCCAAACACCCTAGCACTGGCCCTTTGGTAGGGGACAGGATTTGCTTCTGCTTGTGCACATATGTTATGATTGCCAGCCAACAGCACTGGTTTTGCCTATAACACTAACTATAAATATTTTGAATTGGTCCTGGACCACCAATCCAAGGCACCCCTGCAAGTGTCCTGAGGCACCCCAGGGTGCAGTTTAAGAAACCACTGGTCTAGTGAGTACCCAGGATAATTATTGTAGCTGGTCTGCGGGTAACAGCTCTCAGATCCACTTCTAGAAAAAATGCAGCAATGTAATTTGAGTGACAAACTGCAGAGATGAACCCTTTCTGTGACTGCTGCACAGGGATCACACAAACTCTATTCATAGGGCTGACTTCACTTAGGGGAGATGTTCTCACCCCGCAAAGAAGTGCGAGTATATACCGCACTTACGGTACCATTGGATTTACAGATATTTTCTTGCAATACACTATGGGGGTCATTCTGAGTTGATTGCTCGCTAGCAGTTTTTAGCAGCCATGCAAACGCATTGTCGCTGCCCACTGGAGAGTGTATATTCACTTTGGAGAAGTGCGAATACTTGAGTAGCAGAGCGCCTGCAAAATCGTTTCAAAATAAGACCAGCACTGTAGTTACACTTCGTGTGCGTTGATTCTAACAACCGAGGGACGGCTTTTGATGTCACACACCCATCCAGCGAATGCCCAGCCACGTCTGCATTTCTTCTGCCACGCCTGCATTTTTCCAAGCACTCCCTGAAAACGGTCAGTTGACACCCAGAAACGCCCTCTTTCTGTCAATCTCCTTGTGGCCTGTTCTGTGATTGGAATAATCGCTAGAACTAGTGCAAAACCACAATGGACTTTGTACCCGTACGATGCGCATGCACATTACGGAGCATGCGCATGCACAGATTAGCCATTTTTTTTCAACTGATTGCTACGCAGCGAACAACGGCAGCATGCGATCAACTCGGAATGACCCCCTATATACATAGAAACATGGATTTTTACTGCAGGAGTTATGGTTAGTTTAGGGGTATCGGTTAGGGTCAACAGAGGTGTAGCTAGGGGTCCAAGCGCCCCTGGCAAAGTAAGGCACTGGCGCCCCCCCTATCGATAAAGCATTGCAGTCCATTGGCGGTTACCATGTTGGAGCCACAGCAACTGACCCCCTCCCCCACACGCTGCCCTACATCATCGGCTGGGATTCACTGTTGGTGTGAAGCCACTGGGAACAGTCTGGTAGCATTAGCAGAAGTCTTTGTCATAGATAGGGAAGGCAGAAGGTTAACTAGCTAATAGCAGTCTGTTGGCAGCAGAGGCTGGGCGGGGGGCTGAGAATGAGCCAACGCTGATCAGTGTCCAGTCTGCTCAGACAAAAATATTTTGTGATCAGGGCTGGTTCTAGACCAAAGGAGCCAAAGGCAAAAATTTCCTTTGGCACCCCCCCCCCCCACACACACACATACACACACACACACACACACACACACACACACACACACACACCAAAAAAGAACATATCCCAGTTTAACATAACGCTATGTGGTGCAAGGTGTGGAGCTGGTCACTTGTATCAGACCTCTGACATTTGCCTTTTCACCCATATTGCATACTTTTTCTTGCAGGTTGTGTCTTAATTCAAGAAGTGTTCTAAGTACTTCAGCTTAGTATCTTTACTGACCCCTCTTTACCCCACACTACATAACTGACCCCTCTATACCCTACACTACATCACTGACCTTTCTATTAGAGATGAGCGCCTGAAATTTTTCGGGTTTTGTGTTTTGGGTTCGGTTCCGCGGCCGTGTTTTGGGTTCGACCGCGTTTTGGCAAAACCTCACCGAATTTTTTTTGTCGGATTCGGGTGTGTTTTGGATTCGGGTGGTTTTTTCAAAAAACCCTAAAAAACATCTTAAAACATTGAATTTGGGGGTCATTTTGATCCCATAGTATTATTAACCTCAATAACCATAATTAACACTCATTTTCAGTCTATTCTGAACACCTTACACCTCACAATATTATTTTTAGTCCTAAAATTTGCACCGAGGTCGCTGGATGACTAAGCTCAGCGACCCTAGTGGCCGACACAAACACCGGGCCCATCTAGGAGTGGCACTGCAGTGTCACGCAGGATGTCCCTTCCAAAAAACCCTCCCCAAACAGCACATGACGCAAAGAAAAAAAGAGGCGCAATGAGGTAGCTGTGTGAGTAAGATTAGCGACCCTAGTGGCCGACACAAACACCGGGCCCATCTAGGAGTGGCACTGCAGTGTCACGCAGGATGTCCCTTCCAAAAAACCCTCCCCAAACAGCACATGACGCAAAGAAAAAAAGAGGCGCAATGAGGTAGCTGACTGTGTGAGAAAGATAAGCGACCCTAGTGGCCGACACAAACACCGGGCCCATCTAGGAGTGGCACTGCAGTGTCACGCAGGATGTCCCTTCCAAAAAACCCTCCCCAAACAGCACATGACGCAAAGAAAAATAAAAGAAAAAAGAGGTGCAAGATGGAATTGTCCTTGGGCCCTTCCCACCCACCCTTATGTTGTATAAACAAAACAGGACATGCACACTTTAACCAACCCATCATTTCAGTGACAGGGTCTGCCACACGACTGTGACTGAAATGACGGGTTGGTTTGGACCCCCACCAAAAAAGAAGCAATTAATCTCTCCTTGCACAAACTGGCTCTACAGAGGCAAGATGTCCACCTCATCATCATCCTCCGATATATCACCGTGTACATCCCCCTCCTCACAGATTATCAATTCGTCCCCACTGGAATCCACCATGTCAGCTCCCTGTGTACTTTGTGGAGGCAATTGCTGCTGGTCAATGTCTCCGCGGAGGAATTGATTATAATTCATTTTAATGAACATCATCTTCTCCACATTTTCTGGATGTAACCTCGTACGCCGATTGCTGACAAGGTGAGCGGCGGCACTAAACACTCTTTCGGAGTACACACTTGTGGGAGGGCAACTTAGGTAGAATAAAGCCAGTTTGTGCAAGGGCCTCCAAATTGCCTCTTTTTCCTGCCAGTATAAGTACGGACTGTGTGACGTGCCTACTTGGATGCGGTCACTCATATAATCCTCCACCATTCTATCAATGGTGAGAGAATCATATGCAGTGACAGTAGACGACATGTCCGTAATGGTTGTCAGGTCCTTCAGTCCGGACCAGATGTCAGCATCAGCAGTCGCTCCAGACTGCCCTGCATCACCGCCAGCGGGTGGGCTCGGAATTCGGATTTGGGATTTCGAAGAATGCACAGTTCTTTGCTGTGCTGCTTTTGCCAGCTTGAGTCTTTTCATTTTTCTAGCGAGAGGCTGAGTGCTTCCATCCTCATGTGAAGCTGAACCACTAGCCATGAACATAGGCCAGGGCCTCAGCCGTTCCTTGCCACTCCGTGTGGTAAATGGCATATTGGCAAGTTTACGCTTCTCCTCCGACAATTTTATTTTAGGTTTTGGAGTCCTTTTTTTTCTGATATTTGGTGTTTTGGATTTGACATGCTCTGTACTATGACATTGGGCATCGGCCTTGGCAGACGACGTTGCTGGCATTTCATCGTCTCGGCCATGACTAGTGGCAGCAGCTTCAGCACGAGGTGGAAGTGGATCTTGATCTTTCCCTAATTTTGGAACCTCAACTTTTTTGTTCTCCATATTTTATAGGCAGAACTAAAAGGCACCTCAGGTAAACAATGGAGATGGATGGATTGGATACTAGTATACAATTATGGACGGACTGCCACGGTTAGGTGGTATAAAAAAACCACGGTTAGGTGGTATATAATACAATTATGGATGGACGGACTGCCTGCCGAGTTCCGACACAGAGGTAGCCACAGCCGTGAACTACCGCACTGTACACTGGTTGATAAAGAGATAGTAGTATACTTGTAACAACTAGTATGACACTATGACGACGGTATAAAGAATGAAAAAAAAACCACGGTTAGGTGGTATATATTATAATAATAATACAATTATGGATGGACGGACTGCCTGCCGACTGCCGACACAGAGGTAGCCACAGCCGTGAACTACCGCACTGTACACTGGTTGATAAAGAGATAGTAGTATACTCGTAACAACTAGTATGACACTATGACGACGGTATAAAGAATGAAAAAAAAACCACGGTTAGGTGGTATATATTATAATAATAATACAATTATGGATGGACGGACTGCCTGCCGACTGCCGACACAGAGGTAGCCACAGCCGTGAACTACCGCACTGTACACTGGTTGATAAAGAGATAGTAGTATACTCGTAACAACTAGTATGACACTATGACGACGGTATAAAGAATGAAAAAAAAACCACGGTTAGGTGGTATATATTATAATAATAATACAATTATGGATGGACGGACTGCCTGCCGACTGCCGACACAGAGGTAGCCACAGCCGTGAACTACCGCACTGTACACTGGTTGATAAAGAGATAGTAGTATACTCGTAACAACTAGTATGACACTATGACGACGGTATAAAGAAAGAAAAAAAAATACCACGGTTAGGTGGTATATATTGTAATACAATTATGGATGGACGGACTGCCTGCCGAGTTCCGACTGCCGACACAGAGGTAGCCACAGCTGTGAACTACCGCACTGTACTGTGTCTGCTGCTAATATAGACTGGTTGATAAAGAGATAGTATACAATACATACAACAATATACTACTATACTGGTGGTCAGGCACTGGTCACCACTAGTCACACTGGCAGTGGCACTCCTGCAGCAAAAGTGTGCACTGTTTAATTTTAAATTAATATAATATTATGTACTCCTGGGGGCTCCTGCTATAACAACCTGCAGTGCTCCCCAGTCTCCCCCACAATTATTATAAGCTTTGCCTTTTATACATTGATGTGCAGCACACTGGGCTGAGCTGAGTGCACACAGACTGAGTCACACTGTGTGACTGGCTGCTGCTGTGTATCGTTTTTTTTCAGGCAGAGAACGGATATAGCAGAGAACGGATATATTATATTAAAATAAATAAAAGTTAACTAACAACAACTGCACTGGTCACTGTGGTAAACTCTGTCTGACTCTGCACAATCTCTCTCTCTCTTCTAATCTAATTTCTAATGGAGAGGACGCCAGCCACGTCCTCTCCCTATCAATCTCAATGCACGTGTGAAAATGGCGGCGACGCGCGGCTCCTTATATAGAATCCGAGTCTCGCGAGAATCCGACAGCGTCATGATGACGTTCGGGCGCGCTCGGGTTAACCGAGCAAGGCGGGAGGATCCGAGTCTGCTCGGACCCGTGAAAAAAACATGAAGTTCGTGCGGGTTCGGTTTCAGAGAAACCGAACCCGCTCATCTCTACTTTCTATAACCATCACTGCATTACTGACCCCTCTATACAGTACACTGACCTCTATATACCTGCTAGTACATCCCTGATGCCTATATTCCCTATGCTACATCCCTGACGCCTCTATTCCCTACGCTACATCCCTGACGCCTCTATTCCCTATGCTACATCCCTGACGCCTCTATACCCTACGCTACATCCCTGATGCCTCTATTCCCTACGCTACATTCCTGATGCCTCTATAACCTACGCTACATCCCTGACGCCTCTATACCCTACGCTACATCCCTGACGCCTCTATACAGTACAATGCATTACTGATTCCTCTAGACCATACATCCTCATTACATCAGAGAGATAGTGAAACACTGGAAAAAATAAGGATAAAGTGGACTACAGAAACTGATGCTCTAAACAAAGGAGAGAGAGAGAGAGAAAAGCACAAGGATAAGTGGGCAATCGGAACACCATAGAGAGAGGAGAGATAGAAATGCCTGAAAAAGTAAAGGGGGTTGGGTATGGCATCCGGCGCTCGGGATTCCAGCAGTCACATGATACCTAATCCTAATCCTCTGGGGGGGTGGCGGATAGGGCTAACCCTCAGGGGGTGGCAGCTAGGACTAACCCCCCCCCCCCTCCTAGTGCCTTCCCTAACACCCGCTCCCCCGGTCCTAACCCTCCCTCCAATACTCGCCTTCGGGATGTTGGCTGTCTGTGTGCCGGCACCAGTCTCCCAAGTGGTGTCAGGATTCCAACATCGGTCAATTGACCGCCGGTATACCGTCTGCCGGGATGGTAAATGTATCCTGAGGACAGGTAGTGAGTGTGGAGGGATAGGTGGTTCAGTAAAATGTAACAGCTCAAACTGCGATCATTCACTGATAAATTGATTTATAGCTCTCCCTTTTTAACCATTGCAGTCATAAAAGCAATGTTTTTTAAACTTTTAAATAAAGCTTGTTAGCATCCCCAGCACACTGTATATGCTGGGAGATGTAGTTCTCAATATGAAAACATTTAATTACTGTATGAACTCTAATTCCCCAACTGAAACCTCTCACAAACACACACTCCTAAATCTAGTACACACACACACACATTTCCCCAGTACTGACAACTCTCATCACTTCCACACACTGACAACTCCCTCCTGCTCCTCTCCCCAATGACACTGACAGCTCCCTCACAGTCACACACATCCTCCACCCCCCCACCCCCCCCCCACACACACACTGATAGCACACATGCACAAATCCCCCCCTCCTCGACACTAACTGTCACGGACTGCTTGGGCAGCAGGGGGCAGGCTCTGACTTGAAGTGCTGAAATTCAACAGCTCTCTCGAACTTGCAAGGCATGGCTGTGCAGCTGTCTCCAGCCATCTCCTTGCCCACTGTGTAATTTGTGGCGTTCTCTGATGTTCCCCGCTCTGCCTCTACAACCGGCACATAATGTACAGCAGTGGTGACTCCTGAGTATGGGCCTGGAGAACTCCGCCTACCGGGGGGTAGGGATTAATAATTTCAAAGGGGCAGAGCTAGGAGTGAAGCAGTGGACAGCAGTTGAGGGGCGTTTCAAACTGTAACAGGGTTGGGACAATTTCAGTATCCTTCCCTCACCGTCTAATTGGTCAGTCCCACGCTGATTGCCATGGCGCCCTTTCGAGACTGCAGAACTCTATCCCTTAGCCACGGTTGGCACAGCTGGATGGTGCCCCTGGCAAGTGCCATCCTGGCCAAGGGGTAGATACGCCCCTGAGGGTCAGGGCCAGCAACAGAAATCTCGGGGCCCAGTACACTGATATCTCTGGGGCCCCCTCAACCCCCCCTTAACTTGGCAGAGGGATCTTTAAAAAAAATGGAGCCTTTGACTCGGACCGTCAGTGAGGCCGGCAGGTGGTTTTCATACTGGGCTATCCAGCTCTTCGGTGGCGGTGGCAGGGACATTCAGAAAAGGGCCAGCACAGCAAAATGCATAATAATGGCAATACAGTATGGACCACAGGGACTGGACAAAGTGATGGGGTAAAAGGAGGGGGGAGGGTTTAGTTGGCCTGTTAATTGTTTTCCTGCTTAAATTGAGCAGTTGGTGGATACACTTTAAAAAGCAATATTGGCACTGTGGCCCCATTATTTCTGTTCTTAATACTTGGAGCCCTGAACAAGTGTCCCCTTTGTCCCCCCTGTCACCGGGCCTGTTCAGGCGTTACCTATGGAGAAGCTGCGACATGACATCCTAGGACACGATACTGCACCATGCATCACCATTATATTTCAGTGTGCCTTGGCAATATTTAAATCTTGTTCTGTGTGACGTGAGTTGTAAATGGTTGAAAATCTCTGTGCTACAGTATCGTCACCATGTAGTTATAACAACACCGCAAAACCACCAAAAGACGTGTTTTGGTAGAGGGACTGCTGGAGGGGCCCATTGGGGCCCCCAGTTTGCTACCCCACCCCAGTATACCTGTGCTGTAGCCAGTGGAAGGGGCACTATCTTCCCGGTGATCTCTTCGGGAAGATGGTGCCGCACATAGAAAGCAAAGACTCTGGCTGCACTCTCCTGCCCTCGCTCTAAGCAAGGTGATCGGGCCACAAAAGGACCCCTGTCGGACCTCGGCCTGTGGGCCACAAAAGGATGCATTGGGGGCGGCATGCGGCCCATGGGTTTGACACCCCTGCCCTAGAGTATCAAAATTTGTTTCACGGCACCCCTAGGCCAAAGTTTTTTTTATTGAGAAATTCAGAAAAAAATATAAAATTAAGTAAATTGTGTTTATAGCATGTCATCCTCAGGTTCAGTTATGTTGTGAGGGAATGGTTTTGCCACTTTAATAAAGTATAAATAATTTTAATTGGTCCTGGACCACCAAACTATGCTACCAGTGCAAGAACCCCAGTTTGGAAACTACTGCCATAAAATAAACCTTTTTTGTTTTTTTTAAACTACATGTAATACACCTTAGATCTCAGTTCCTAAAAGGTTTTAAACCCTTGCATACAGTAAACTACACATATTTAAAAATCCTACACCGGGCACAAGTGCTCACGGGCCAATTTCATGGCAGTTTGGGATAGGAGGGCATTGTGGATTCACCAAGGGAATGCTGATGCTGACTCCAAGAAGAAAGGGAGTCTCTTCCCTATGAAGGTGAAGCCTTGTTTGGCGACGGCCTAGTTAATTTGATCTCGGCAGCTCCCGCAGGTAAGTCATCCTTCTTGCCCTATGTTCCCTCTCAACGGATGAAGACGCATCATTATCTGACGCAGTCATTTCGGCCCAATAGATATGCAAGAAGTTAAGATTCCCCTTTCTTTGCAGGTAGAGGAAGGAAAAGAGGGAAGAGGTCTGTAGCCTCTTCAAGATCGCAGGAGCAGAGATCGTCCTCTGCTTCTGCCAAATCCACTGCATGACGCTGGGGCTCTCTTGCAGGAGCCCGCACCAGTGGGGGGCACGTCTAAAACTCTTCAGTCAGTTCTAGATTCATTCGGACCTGGACTCGTGGGTTTTACAAATAGTGTCCCAAGGGTACAAACTGGGGTTTCAAGACGTTCCCCCTCACCGATTGTTCAAATCAGCCTTAGTCAGCAGGGAGAAGGTTTTTATTCAAGCCTCTTCGTGGTCCCGAAGCCGGACGGCTCAGTCAGACCAATCTTAAATCTGAAATCCCTTAATTTCTACCTAAAGAAATTCAATTTCAAGATGGAATCTCTCAGGGTAGTGATCTCCAGTCCGGGGGATAAAGGAGATTTCATGGTTTTGGTAGACATAAAGGATGCCTACTTATATGTTCCCATTTAGCCACTGCATCAAGCTACCTGAGGTTTGCAATTCAGGATTGTCATTACCAATTTCAGACGTTGCCGTTTGGTCTGTCCACGGCTCTGAGGATTTTCACCAGGGTGATGGCGGAAATGATGGTCCTCCTTCGCAAGCAAGGAGTCACAATTATCCCGTACTTGGATGATCTCCTGATAAAGGCGAGATCCAGGGACCAGTTGGTGCAAAACATCTACTCTCCCTGACAGTTCTTCAACAACATGGTTGGCTCCTAAACTTGCCAAAATCGCAGTTGGTCCCAATGACGCGGTTGTTGTTTTTGGGAGTGATACTGGACACAGAAGAGGTTTTCTTCTAGTGGAAAGGCTCTGGAGATCCAGAGTCTGGTCAAACAAATTCTGAAACCAGCAAGAGTGTTAATCCATCAATGCATTCAGTTGCTGGGGAAGATGGTTGCGGCCTACGAGGCCATTCAGTTTGGCAGGTTCCATGCCAGAGTGTTCCAGTGGGACCTGTTGGACAAGTGGTCCGGATCCCACCTACACATGCACCGGAGGATAATCCTGTCTTCCAAGACCAGAATCTCACTCCATTGGTGGCTGCACAGTTCTCACCACCTAGAGGGGCGATGGTTCGGGATCCAGGACGGGATCCTAGGGACCACGGATGCAACCCTCCGAGGCTGGAGAGCAGTCACACAGGGGGAAAACATCCAAGGAAGATGGTCAAGTCTTCCTTGGATGTTTTCATCTCCACATAAATGTTCTGGAGTTAAGGGCCATTTAATAACTGCAGACACAGTACGCACTGGGACGGGTGCCCAGCATCCTCTACGGAATAAGAGAAAAGGATTTACCGGTAGGTATTAAAATCCTATTTTCTCTAACGTCCTAGAGGATGCTGGGGACTCCGTAAGGACCATGGGGATAGACGGGCTCCGCAGGAGACATGGGCACTTTAAGAAAGACTTTAGTTCTGGGTGTGCACTGGCTCCTCCCTCTATGCCCCTCCTCCAGACCTCAGTTTGATACTGTACCCAGTGGAGACTGGGTGCTTTTCAGGAGCTCTCCTGAGCTTTCTGACAGAAAGTATTTTGTTAGGTTTTTAATTTTCAGGGAGCACTGCTGGCAACAGACTCCCTCATCGAGGGACTGAGGGGAGAGAAGCAGCCCTACTCTCTGAGTTGCAAGGTCCTGCTTCTTAGGCTACTGGACACCATTAGCTCCAGTGGGATTGGTATGCAGGATCTCACCCTCGCCGTCCGTCCCAGAGCCGCGCCGCCGTCCCCCTCGCAGAGCCGGAAGATAGAAGCCGGGTGAGTATGAGAAGAAAAGAAGACTTCAGAGGCGGCAGAAGACTTCATGATCTTCACTGAGGTAACGCACAGCACTGCAGCTGTGCGCCTTTGCTCCCATACACCTCACATACTCCGGTCACTGTAAGGGTGCAGGGCGCAGGGGGGGCGCCCTGGGCAGCAATATAAACCTCTTTCGCAAAAATATAACATATATACAGCTGGGCACTGTATATGTATAAGCCCCCACCAATTTTACAGTTTAAGCGGGACAGAAGCCCGCCTCCGAGGGGGCGGGGCTTCTCCCTCAGCACTCACCAGCGCCATTTTTTCTCCACAGCACCGCTGAGAGGAAGCTCCCCGGACTCTACCCTGCTTATACCACGTTAGACAAGAGGGTTGAAAAGAGGGGGGGGCACATAATTCGCAAATTACATACAGCAGCACTACTGGGCAAACATTAAGTTACTGTTTTATTCCTGGGTTATATAGCGCTGGGGGGGGTGCTGGCATACTCTCTCTCTGTCTCTCCAAAGGGCCTTGTGGGGAAACTGTCTTCAGAAAAAGCATTCCCTGTGTGTGTAGTGTGTCGTACACGTGTGTCGACATGTCTGAGGAAGAAGGCTATATTAGAGAGGAGCGGGAGCAAATGAATGTGGTGTCTCCGCCGACAGCTGATTGGATGGATATGTGGAATGTTTTAAATGCTAGTGTAAACTCATTGCACAAAAGATTAGACAAGGCAGAAGCTTTGGGACAGTCAGGGTTTAAACCCATGCCTGATCCTATGTTGCAGGGACTGTCAGGGTCTCATAAGCGCCCACTATCCCAGATTGTTGACACAGATACCGACACGGATTCTGACTCCAGTGTCGATTACGATGATGCAAAGTTACAGCCAAAATTGGCAAAATCCATTCGATTTATGATTATGGCAATAAAAGATGTTTTGCACATCACAGAGGAACCCCCTGTCGCTGACAAGAGGGTACATATGTACAAGGGTAAGAAGCCTGAGGTAACCTTTCCCCCCTCACACGAGCTGAACGAGTTATGTGAAAAAGCTTGGGAATCTCCAGATAAAAGACTGCAGATTTCCAAAAGGATTCTTATGGCGTATCCTTTCCCATCAACGGATAGGTTACGATGGGAATCCTCCCCTAGGGTGGACAAAGCATTAACACGCTTATCCAAGAAGGTAGCCCTCCCGTCCCAGGATACGGCTACCCTCAAAGAGTGTGCTGACCGCAAACAGGAGATTACCCTGAAGTCCATTTATACACATTCAGGTACCTTACTCAGACCGGCAATTGCGTCGGCCTGGGTGTGTAGTGCTGTAGCGGCATGGACAAATACCTTATCTGAGGGGATGGATAGCCTAGACAAGGATACTATTTTATTGACCCTGGGGCATATAAGAGATGCTGTCCTATATATGTGTGTATGCAAACTACAGGTGGTGCTGCAGGGCCCACACCCTTTTACTTGTCTTGTAGAGCAGCTCTGAAGCTGTTACAGTGCCCAGCTGCTGCAAGAAATCAGCTTGAATGCTTCAGGGGCTTGGGCATGGCCAACATGAGCCCCACACCGAAGGAGGGTGGGGGTGTTTAATGCAAACTTGGGGTTATCCAAGCGCCGCAAAAGGCCGCCATGCCCTGCATGCCCCTTTTCTCTTTTCATATACAGATGAGGGTTCCAGCCAACTTTGGCCCACTGCTTGGATGACATCACCGTATGCAAATCCGTCTGCTGCAGACCTTCCCCCAGGAATGATTGCAATAGTTGTTGCATATGGTTTAATGTCTGAGGGTGCTTCAGTATTAGGCAGCCTTCCGCCCTCCCATGTTCATCTGAAAAGATGTGGTCTCCCTGCAGTTGTTGTCCCCAGACGAGAGTTCCCTTGTGCTTCCTCAGTTAAATCTCCTTAACTTGACGGGGGTGTGCCCGAGCAGTCGCCCTCCCCAGCCCTATCCCAACACATACTTATCTTGCATATGAGATCTCTTGTTTATGAAGATAGTTCTCACAGGTTGAGGTTCATCCTGGCCCCGCTCCCCGCTGGAGATCGCTGATGGGGACAGCAGCGGGGCTTCAGCAGAAGGGTGAGTATGTGTGGCCAGAGACCTCCCTTCCCATGTGCAGGCCTGCAGAGTCTGCCGCGCAGGATGGGGCATGTGGCACTCTCCCTCCCAGGGGCTCTTCCAGATGTAGCTCCTCAGCAGTATTTTTCCCGGGCTGCGCGGCGCTCTCCCCGACTGGCATCCGCCCTGGAACACTGCCTTCCTCAATGCAACATCAGCAGGGGGCCCTGGCCTCATCACCATCCCAGGTCTTTCTCATGTATGTATCATGTATGTGTGTGTGATATATGTATGAATCATATATGTTTGTGATATATATATATATTCCATAGACAAAAAACCTTACGGTTTCACATGTCCCATTAAGGCTTCTTAGACATGATCGAAATTTCAGAAACCTGTTGTAACTCTTCCACTCAAACTCCAAAAAGCAATGAAATTCCGATCATTAAGGCTGACGCCTTAATGGACGTGTTCCTTGCGCAATACAGATATGGTATGCCATCACAGCCTGTGGGTAAGTGCAGATTCAGCACTCTCACAGAGTGAGATTGCTGTCACTCACACAATGGTGGAGCTGCTAATTCACAGATTTGTGTGCTCATTGGAATACACACATGCAGTCTATGCAACTGAAGGTCTGAGCAGTTTTGTGGTGCTCCCATCCCACACAGTGCCCACAACCATCCCATTCAGTCAACACAACAAAGCCACCTTGTTACAACATCCTTCTAACTCCATACATCCATCTCACTTAGTATACACATTTAGCTCCCTCAAACATCTTGGTTAATTGCTAAACTATAATACCCCATCTACGGTCTATGCATCTACACTTACTTCCCCTATACACCCCCATGCTGCCCGGTCTTCCCCAATCCCTACTGCTGTGTTCTCCCATCTGTGCTAGTCTGTACTAACTTATCTGTACCATCTGTCTTTCCCCACCTGTGCATTGTCTGTACCACCGTTTCCTTCTCTCTGTGCTGCTCAGTGTTTCCTTCTTCAACGTCACTCTGCCTCCTCCAGTACATGGCACACTGTCTTCTCTCCCATCTGCACCAGTTTTCTACCCATCCATGCCAGTGTTTTCAACCCATCTGCACCATTTCCCCCATCTGCACCGCTCTGTCTCCCTTCCCATACTTGCTGCTTAATCTACCCCCTATCCACACCACTCTTACCCTATTCATGTAGCTGACATCCTGAAGGTAAATTTAGTGGATCCTGCGCTCTTGGCAGGGGGATAACCGCCACAGCCCACCCCCCAGTGGTCCGGAAACGCCTCCGTTGTGCAGACCATGCCCTGCCAATGGCATTCTAACGCTGTTTGCACGCCCCCCTCCTTCCCCGCAACCACCTCTGCCTATCAATCAGGCAGGGTGATAGCATCTCACTGGGCTCCTGGGGTACGCACGCGCAGTGCGGCCATTGCACGTGCGCACCTCACAAACTAATTCAGACTGCAATCGCTGCTGCTGCTGCGGTCTGAATTACCCCCTGTGTTTCTCTGTCCCCCCATTAGTGCTGCTTAGTGTTCCCTCTATCCACACACTTCTGTTCCCCCATCCACACCGCTCTCCTCCCTCCAATCAACAACACTCTTACCTCATCTGAGCAGCTTTGTCTTCCGCTCAGACCTTCAGTTGCATAGACATGTTTGAGGGAGCTAAATGTGTATACTAAGTGAGATGGATGTATGGAGTTAGAAGGATGTTGTAACAAGGTGGCTTTGTTGTGTTGACTGAATGGGATGGTTGTGGGCACTGTGTGGGATGGGAGCACCACAAAACTGCTCAGACCTTCAGTTGCATAGACTGCATGTGTGTATTCCAATGAGCACACAAATCTGTGAATTAGCAGCTCCACCATTGTGTGAGTGACAGCAATCTCACTCTGTGAGAGTGCTGAATCTGCACTTACCCACAGGCTGTGATGGCATACCATATCTGTATTGCGCAAGGAACACGTCCATTAAGGCGTCAGCCTTAATGATCGGAATTTCATTGCTTTTTGGAGTTTGAGTGGAAGAGTTACAACAGGTTTCTGAAATTTCGATCATGTCTAAGAAGCCTTAATGGGACATGTGAAACCATAAGGTTTTTTGTCTATGGAATTTCATCGCTTTTTTTAAATTTATTTTTTTCATTCAGAAATGTAAAATTTCACTGTAAGAATAAACATTTGATTTTTTAAATGTTTAATGAAAATGTTCGTATAACATCACTGTTCTGTGCAAAATTATTTTATTAACCAAACCAAATTGTTTAAGGTCCGTACACACTTAACGATTTAATGAGCGACGTCGCTCATTTTATCGTTAAGTGTGTATGCAGCCAGCGACAAACGATGCGCGGCCCCGCGGGTCGGCAACAATCTTCGCTGTCGGTAGGGCATGCAGGAAGGATGTGGACTGTCGTCCACGACCTTCATGCAGGGCTGGCGGGGGCGTGACGTCACTGAGCGATATGAGCGGTCATATCGCTCAGTGTGTACAGTCGGCCGCCGGCCGGCCCGGGAGGGGAAACATTAGACGATGTCGCTCACAGAGCGACATCGTTTAATGTGTACGGGCCTTTAGACTTTGGTCAAAATATTTTGCTGCCTTTGCAGCTGATGCAGGGAGGGGGGTAGGCGGCAGCAGCCTGTAACTGAGGCTGGAGGTAGGCGTGAAATGCATTGCTTGTACGTGTGAGTGCGTGGTGTCAGGTGCTGCGCGTGTATATGTGTGTGTGTGTCAGGTGCTGCCTGTGTATGTGTGTGTCAGCTCCTGTGTGTATGTGTGTGTCAGGTGCTGCGTGTATATATGAGTGTGTCTGATGGTGCGTGTGTATGCGTCAGCTGCCGCACGTGTGTGTGTGTGTGTGTCAGGTGTTGCGGGTGTATATGTGTGTGAGTATCAGGTGCTCCGCGTGTGTACAAGTGTATGTCTGGTGCTGTGCATGAATACGTATGTCTGTGTCAGGTGCTGCACGTGTCTATGTGTGTGTGAGTAAGGCACTGCGTGTGTATGTGTGTGTCTGATGGTGTGCGTGTATATGTATGTGTCAGGTGCTGCGTGTATATGCATGTGTCAGGTGCTGCGTGTATATGCATGTGTCAGGTGCTGCATGTTTATTTTATTGTGTCTGATGGTACGTGTGTGTGTCAGGTGCCGCACGTGTATATGTGTGTGTGTCAGGTGTTGCGCGTGTATGTGTGGGTCAGGTGCTGCATGTTTATTTTATTGTGTCTGATGCTACGTGTGTGTGTGTCAGGTGCCGCACGTGTATGTGTGTGTGTCAGGTGTTGCGCGTGTATGTGTGGGTCAGGTGCTGCATGTTTATTTTATTGTGTCTGATGCTACGTGTGTGTGTGTCAGGTGCCGCACGTGTATGTGTGTGTGTCAGGTGTTGCGCGTGTATGTGTGTGTCAGGTGCCGCGCGTGTATGTGTGTGTCAGGTGCCGTTCCCCTTCTTCCCATCCCAGCTCTCTCTGTAGAATACAGCTCTGCACCCAGAGAGAGGGAAAGACTAGGGGGCTGATCACTGCACTGCTCACTTTTTGGTCATGAGTTCGGCCTCCTGTTTCTTCCAGTGCTGTGTTCCTGCAGCCTAGCCCTCCCTGTTGTGCCAGAGAATCAGCCCTTCCTTCCCCTGACAGAGAGAGAGAGCCCGAGGCAGAGACACTCTTCCCGTAGCTGGCCTACCCCCAGTACTTCAGCACTGGCCATGCGGCAGTCAACAAAGGAGACCAGCAGGGGGTTCTGGCAGCATCAGCTGTGGCCGCAGCTGGATCGGGGAGGCCTGCAGTGTCTGAGGTGGGCAACACTTCCTCCGCCGCTGTCACCTTCCCCTGCCGGAGAGAAAGCCAGAGACATACCCTTCCCGCAGCTGGGATACCCCTAGTACCTCAGCGCTGGACAGGCAGAAGTCTATGGAGGGGACCGGCAGGGGTTTCGGGCCGCAGCAGTAGCAGCGGCCGCAGTCAGATCAGGGAGGCCTGCAGGGTCAGAACTGGGCAGCACTTCCACCAACACTGTCACCTCTGTGCTGGGCATGTACACCAGTCCGTACGGACGGAGGTGTCCACAACAGGCAGCAGTATAATGAGTCAGACAAACTCATTACACGCTGCCCACTGCTGCGCCGCATGCCCTCGATGGAGGAAGCCTAGATGCGGTCCCCAGCGGCCCAGTGGCATCACCCTTCAACCCGGCACCTCACAATCAGCTGGGGATCTGCAGTAGCTTCATCTCTCTCTTCCTCTCCCTCTCTGACAGCACAGCAGCCCCTCTGGGTCCCATGTAGCTCTGCCCCCCTGCTCACAGTTCACTCGGCCTCTCCTGATTAAAAAGAAAATAAGAGCCTGACCTGCTGCTCAGATGCGAGGAGGGGACGGGCGGTAGGTCCTCTGTGAGTACACTACACAGTCAAAATTAACTCTGACTCCTCACAACAGTGTGGACTGCAGGCGACGTCAGATGCCAATTTGGGTGTGCTTGCCGCACTACCTGCCCATCAAGCCCAACGTGGCATTTTGTATTAGGAACCCTATAACAGCATTCCGACATCCCTCCCTATGACGCTGCCATCCATACACTGCCGCTCTCATACATCCGTACACCGCCACTCTCATACATCCGCACACTGCCGCTCTCACACAACTGTACACTGTTGCTCTCATACATCCATACACTGCCGCTCTCATACATCCGTACAACCCCGCTCTCATACATCCGTACAACCCCGCTCTCATACATCCGTACAACCCCGCTCTCATACATCCGTACAACCCCGCACTCTTACAGCCGTACTCATACAGCCGCAGACTGCCGCACTCTTACAGCAGCACACCGCCGCACGCATACAGCCGCACACCATCGCACTCATACAGCCGCACACCGACGCAGTTATACAGCCGTACATTGCCGCTCTCATACATCCGCACACTGCCGCTCTCATACATCCGCACACTGCCGCTCACATCTAAACATACATAGCCTCCATACATCTACACATCCAATCCCCGCGCAAGGGAACACTGAAATCACTATCACTTTTCCCCGGGGTGTGACCACAGCCAGCCACTACTCCGGCCACCTTCTTGTGACACCAAAATGCATCTTACCTATCATCAGGGTGGTGCTGCTGCTGGGGGCAGGTTGCTGCCTCAGTCTCCTAGTTGGTGCTGCGATTGGAGGGGGTACTGCTTCCCTGTGCTGCCACTGTCTCCCGGATCATCGTGCCGCTGGCTGAATTGCAGCTTGACGCTACTGCTGCCGGGAGTAACAGCTTCCTGACTGTTGTTGCTGGTGGCTGCCTACTGCTCATTGCCGCCGGAACACTGACCGGCTCGGCAGTGATGCTGGCGGAGGAGTAGTGGCGGTGGGGTGGTGCCTGCTCCCTTCCCTCGAGCATGCCGCAGTGTAAAAAAATAAATAATAGAGAGCATACCAGGGTGAGAGTCTGTATGGATCACAGTGATTACACGGGGCACAGCATAAGGACACCTTGCTGTGAGGGGCTCTGCCCACACAGATTGCTGCACCCTCTCTGATGTCAGCCGCTGCCCTCTCGTTCTCTGGGCGGCCAGTTCCAGTGTGAGGTAGGAGAGGAAGAGAACACACAGGTGTTAGGCGCCGTGGTCCGCGATGTCCTCGCGGCCCGGCGCCTAGCAACTAGGGACGCCGAGCGTGCTAGCCGCCGGCTCCCTAGCAACGCTAGGACGCCGGGCGCGCTGAGCCGCCTGGACCCTAGCAACGGGGACGCCACGGACGGACTGCGCTCCCCTTGCAGGGTCAATCAAGTGAACTACACACACACACTTGTCTTCTGGTCGTGCAGCAAGGCAGCTGCACGGCATTGTGCTAATCAGGCTCTGAACTTCTGATTGAAGGACTCCCTGCTAAATACCTTCTCAGTGCTTCACACAGACGCCGGTAATAGCTTCCTGCATGCTGCTTTGGTTTGCTGACGTCTGTTCCAGTTCTGCTGTGTCCGGTCATTCCTGTCCTCAGAGTTCCTGAATCTTAGTGTTGTCATCTCTTCCCAAGGAGTCTTCCAGTCCTCATTTACCCGCAACAGTCGCTAGAGGATCTCGTGTGGTTTTCGTGAGTGGCGGCTCTGCCGCGTGCTGCGGCCTAGGCCGCTTTATTTTGTATTCTGTGTTGGTGCATTTGCGGAGGTTTACGCTCCCACACTCCTCTCCGGAACTCGCCAGTGCCGGGTAGAAGAGTGGACAAGTGGGTATTTTGGTTGTCCTTTTCCCTGGCGGTTTTCCGCACATACTCTAGTTTAAAGTTAGTTTTGAGCCCCTGGCTTTGTTGTTTAGTAGAGGGCCCCTTGTTATCACCCTGTCTCGGATTTCTCTTTGTCTCCCATTAAGACCTGAGGGGGCATCGGAGTTGGGCAGACGTAATCCGCCCTTCAAACGCGGCTGCCATGGGCCCAAGCAACCATAGTCTCGCAAGAGATTTCTGACAGCACGGGCGAGACAACGGAGATAGGGCGCCAGGGGCTATTCCCGTTCCCACTCCCTTTCCAAGCATTACGTTCCAGTACTCAGGTCCTTGCTATAAGATATCCCCAGACCAGAGTATTGGAATCATAACAACAGGAGAGCAGCCCTGATATATAACAGAGGTGGAAGTTCTATAGGCAGCAGAGACGGAGACCAGCCAGCCAGTCTCCCAGTGCCCTGATCACTACACGCCGCCAGCACAGCATTACAGGAGGGTCCTATAGTGCTGCCCTGAGCTAACAGGTGTGTGTACCAGTGTGCTGCGCCCTGGTGTCTCTGAGAGGGGTGAGGTCACCGTGCCGCTTTAGTATATGGCTTTTCCTTAGTACTGTAAGTTACAGCCCTGCACTAGTAGTGGCAACTCTGCCCTATGTGAACCTGTGAGGTTATTTTCCTATTTACAGAATAACCGGGGAGAAGGCGGCCACATTGCGGCTCTCAAGAGAAGGCACTCTAGTACACCCCCTGCTGGCGGCCACTGCGCAGGCGCAACAAATTGAAATGCCCGATCTCTATAATGGGGCATATTTCTCTTAATTAAAAAAAACCTGTAACTTTCTGAAAAACCACAACCCCAAAAGGCACTTCACAGGGACATGCTCTATCTAATAAAACAAACCCCAAGTCATATATATATATATATATATATATATATAATAAGATTTTACTCACCGGTAAATCTATTTCTCGTAGTCCGTAGTGGATACTGGGACTCCGTAAGGACCATGGGGAATAGCGGCTCCGCAGGAGACTTGGCACAACTAAAGAGAGCTTTAGGACTACCTGGTGTGCACTGGCTCCTCCCCCTATGACCCTCCTCCAGACCTCAGTTAGGATACTGTGCCCGGAAGAGCTGACACTAAGGAAGGATTTTGAATCCCGGGTAAGACTCATACCAGCCACACCAATCACACCGTACAACTCGTGATATTATACCCAGTTAACAGTATGACAACAACGGAGCCTCTGCACAGATGGCTCTCAACAATAACCCTTTTGTTAACAATAACTATGTACAAGTACTTGGGATGGGCGCCCAGCATCCACTACGGACTACGAGAAATAGATTTACCGGTGAGTAAAATCTTATTTTCTCTGACGTCCTAAGTGGATGCTGGGACTCCGTAAGGACCATGGGGATTATATCAAAGCTCCCAAACGGGAGGGAGAGTGCGGATGACTCTGCAGCACCGAATGAGCGAACTCCAGGTCCTCCTCAGCCAGGGTGTCAAACTTGTAAAATCTTGCAAATGTGTTTGACCCCGACCAAGTAGCAGCTCGGCAAAGTTGTAAAGCAGAGACCCCTCGGGCAGCCGCCCAAGAAGAGCCCACCTTCCTCGTGGAATGGGCTTTTACTGATCTAGAATGCGGCAGTCCCGCCGCAGAATGTGCAAGCTGAATTGTGCTACATATCCAGCGAGCAATAGTCTGCTTTGAAGCAGGAGCACCCATCTTGTTTGGTGCGTAGAGGATAAACAGCGAGTCAGTTTTCCTGACTCCAGCCATTCTGGAAACATAAATTTTCAGGGCCCTGACTACATCCAGCAACTTGGAATCCTCCAAGTTCCGAGTAGCCGCAGGCACCACAATAGGTTGGTTCAAATGAAACGCTGAAACCACCTTAGGCAGAAATTGGGGATGAGTCCTCAATTCCGCCCTATCCATATGGAAAATCACATAAGGGCTTTTACATGACAAAGCCGCCAACTCTGACACACGCCTGGCCGAAGCCAGGGCCAATAGCATGACCACTTTCGACGTGAGATATTTTAACTCCACGGTTTTAAGTGGCTCAAACCAATGTGATTTAAGGAAATCCAACACCACGTTGAGATCCCAAGGTGCCACTGGAGGCACAAAAGGAGGCTGAATATGCAGCACTCCTTTAACAAAAGTCTGAACTTCCGGCAGGGAAGCCAGTTCTTTTTGGAAGAAAATCGACAGAGCCGAAATCTGGACCTTAATGGACCCCAATTTGAGGCCCATATTCACCCCTGACTGTAGGAAGTGCAGGAATCGACCCAGTTGAAATTCCTCCGTTGGGGCCTTCCTGTCCTCACACCAAGCAACATATTTTCGCCATATGTGGTGATAATGTTTTGCGGTCACGTCCTTCCTGGCTTTGATCAGCGTAGGAATGACTTCCTCCGGAATGCCCTTTTCCTTCAGGATCCGGTGTTCAACAGCCATGCAACAAGGACTACCTCCTAGCAATTTACAACTCACGTCTCACAGAACAAGATTTAAATATTGACAAGGCACACTGAAATATAACGGTGATGCATGGTGCAGTATCGTGTCCTAGGATGTCATGTCGCAGCTTCTCCATAGGTAACGCCATCACATCTATTCTCTACGTCTGTGTCTGGGACACAGATTTATCCAACCTCACTCTGATATTATTGAAACTTTCACCCAGTCAGTTATTGGTGGTGCCAACAGGGCCACCATCATATGTCTGCATTCCTAATATAGTTTCCTCTTGGGAAAAACATTCAGCCACCGACATGTTGACACACATGTACCAAGTACCCACAGACACATCGGCTTATGGGGGATAGACCTACAGTAAATCTGTCAGAGGGACAGAGAGGATTTTTCAGCTCACAACCCAGCGCCAAAAGTACACAGTCTGGGAAATAATAAACTCTATAGTGATAGACTTGTAACGCTCTATAGATGTGCTGGTGAGGTGAGGAAGAAGCCCCGCCGCTGTAATGGCACGCTTCTGTCCCGCTCAGAAACAAATAATTAATTACGCTGGCGGGGTAAGGACAGTGCCCAGGCACTAATGTCCACTTTTGCCAGCCTTTTGTGAGGAATTTATGCTGCCCACGGTGCCCCCCCCCCACCCACCCACATGCCCTGCACCCTGCAGTGCCTGTGTTTGTGTGGAAGCATGGCGCACAGCATTCCGCTCGCTGCGTGGTACCTCAGAATGCCGTCACTGGAGAAGAAGTCTTCTGTTCTTCTGCTACTCGCCTGTCTTCTGACTTCTGGCTCTGTAAGGGGGTGATGGCAGGCTACGGGAGTGGGCATCTAGGCGTACCCAGCGATCAGCACCCTCAGGAGCTAATGGTGTCCTGTCAGCCAGAAGCAGAGCCATTGAACTCACTAGAAGTTGGTCATACTTCTCTCCCCTAAGTTCCACGAAGCAGGGAGACTGTTGCCAGCAGCCTCCCTGAAAATAAGAAAAACTAACATAAGTCTTTTCAGAGAAACTCAGTAGAGCTCCCCTGTAGTGCATCCAGTCTCACTGGGCACAATTCTAAAACTGGAGTCTGGAGGAGGGGCATAGAGGGAGGAGACAGTTCACACCCTTTGAAAGTCTTAAAGTGCCCATGTCTCCTGCGGATCCCGTCTATACCCCATGGTTCTTAATGTGATCCCAGCATCCTCTAGGACGTATGAGAAAACAAATAACGCACACACGAGGAGGAGAGAACAAAGGAAGCTATAAGGAGGGGAGGGGAGGGGAGGGGGGGGGGAGGTAAGGTAGTAAAGGGATATTGGATAAACTACAACCTTATACATATTCATTAATGTACCAGTAGTTAGAAGTAGAAGAGCTCTAACAGAAACCACAAAGCTTATCTAAAGCCACACCACACTGGATATGCCCAATCTCATTTGATCTTTGAAGCAAAGCAGTATTGGACTTTGTTACTACCAAGCAGTCTCCCATCCATGTATTATCAGATTCTTTAGGTGTTTTTAAACTATCAACACCCTTTTCTTGGTACTGTACATTTAATTTTTACACATATTCTTTTATGTACCAGAAGTTAGAAGTAGAAGAGCTCTAACAGAAACCACGAGCTCATCTACAGCCACAGCACACTGGATTTGCCCAATCTCTCCTGATCATGGAAGCTGAGCAGTGTTGGTCCTGGTTTTAGTACTTGGATGGGAGACCACCAGGAAATACCAGGAGTTGTGTGTATTTTTACAATACCAACACCGTTCTCTTGATGCATTCCATTTTGAAACATTGGGGCAGATCTATTAAGCCTGGTGAACTGATAAAGTGCAAGGTGATAAAGTACCAGCCAGTCAGCTCCTAACTGTCATTTTTCAAACCCAGCCTGTGACATGGCAATTAGGAGCTGATTGGCTGGTACTTTATCACCATGCAAATTATCATTTCACCAGGTTTAATAAATCGTCCGCTTATTCATTTATGTACGAGTAGTTAGAAGTAGAAGAACTCTAACAGAAACCACTAAGCTCATCTACAGCCACACCACACTGTATATGCCCAATATCACCTGATCTTAGGCCTGGTTTGTTCTTGGATGTGAGACCACCTGGGAATACCAGGTGCTGTAGGTAGTTTTATACTACCAACACCGTTCTCTTGATGCATTCTATTTTGAAACTTATTCATTGATGTAGAAGTTAGAAACAGCAAAAATCATCTACAGCCGCATCACACTGGATATGTCCAATCCAGTGGCGTAACTAGAAATTTTTCTCCCCCAAGCCAAGAAATTCTTCGGCGCCCCCCCCCCCCCCCTTCATGCTCCATAATTGGGAGCAAGAAAGGGATAAATATGCGCGCGCCTAAGGCGCGCGCGTCAAAAAAGGGGCGTGGTTTTGTTGGAGTGGGCGTGGTTTCACATAAAGGGGGCGTGGCATTGCAGGAAAAGACTACCTTATACCCCAGTTTTGCAACCTGCACGCCCATACGTTGGCCACCACAGGAAAGAAAAATAATCCTGATTCATGCCCCTTACATTATTTGTCATTTTTCCTCCTTATAGTAATGCCCAGTATACATTATGCCACATACTGCAATGGCCCTTAGACATTATGCCGCACACAATAATGCACGACACAATATGCACACACTGTAATGCCCCCGACACATTATGCCACACACCGTAATGTCTGTGACACATTATGCCACACACCGTAATGCCTGTGACACATTATGACAGGAATCGCAATGCCCGTTATACATTATGCTACACACTGCAATGCCCCTGATACATTATAGCACATACAATGTCTGTGACACATTATGACACACACCGCAATGTCCGTGATACATTATGCCACACACTGCAATGCCCGATACATTATAGCACATACAATGCCTGTGACACATTATGCCACACACTGCAATGACCTTGAGACATTATACCACAATGCCCGTGATATAGTATACCATACACCGTAATGCCTGTGACACATACCGCAATGCCCTGCCCGTTATACCCTATGCCACACATCGCAATGCCCGTTATGTATTATGCCACACTGCAATGACCCTGAGACATTATACCACATACCACAATGCCCGTGATATAGTATACCACACACCGTAATGCCTGACACATTATGACACACACCGCAATGTCCGTGATACATTATGCCACACACTGCAATGACCCTGAGACATTATACCACATATCACAATGCCCGCGATATAGTATACCATACACCGTAATGCCTGCGACACATTATGACACACACCGCAATGTCCGTGATACATTATGCCACACACCGTAATGCCCATTACACATTAAGTCCTACAGTAAGGCTTCTAATTACTTTTCAATTACCTGCTCGTTGTCAGGGGTTTCATGCACTGGGTGTCATGCTCGTTGCCAGGGGTTTCATGCTCTTGGTACCATGCACGGTGCCAGGGGTTTTCATGCTCAGGGTGTCATGCTCGTTGCCAGGGGTTTCATGCACTGGGTGTCATGCTCGTTGCCAGGTGTTTCATGCACTGGGTGTCATGCTCGTTGCCAGATGTTTCATGCACTGGGTGTCATGCTCGTTGCTAGGAGGTAGTCCTTGTTGCTAGGGCTGTGCTCCCAGTGCCACATATGTCCCCAGTGCCAGATATTCCCCAACGGTGCCAGGTACTTACATGCCCCAGTGCCAAATATAGTCGTCCCCCCCCATGTGCCAGGTACACATATGCCCCCAGTGCCAGATATTCCCCCCCCAGTGCCATATATGCCCCCAGTGCCAGATATTCCCCCCAGTGCCATATATGCCCCCCGTGCCATATATGCCCCCAGTGCCAGATCCCCCCCCCGAGTGCCATATATGCCCCCAGTGCCAGATATTCCCCCCCAGTGCCATATATGCCCCAGTGCCAGATATCCCCCCCAGTGCCAGATATGCCCCCAGTGCCAGATATTCCCCCCAGTGCCAGAAATGCCCCAGTGCCAGATATTCCTCCCTCCCCCCCCCGTGCCATATATGCCCCCAGTGCCAGATATTTACCCCCCCCCCCGCCGTCGCTTTTTGGAGGGACACGGAGGGCACAGCTCGTCTCTCCTGTGTCCCTCCTGCTGCATCATCTCCGGCGGCCGCGGGTCTAATAGGGGGAAGTGCCGGTTCGTGAGCCAATTAGAGCTCACGGACGGCACTTCCCCCTATTAGACCCGCGGCCGCCGGAGATGATGCAGCAGGAGGGACACAGGGAGGCGCGCTGTGTGCCCTCCGTGTCCCTCCAAAAAGCAGCGGAGGGAAGGAGACTGCAGACTGACATGCGGACGCTCGTCCGCATGTCAGTCTGCTGTAAATCAGTGGCGCCCCCGCAGCCCCTCGCCCCCAAGCCACCGCGAGGACTGCGGGGGCAGTAGTTACGCCACTGGTCCAATCTCATCTGATGATGGAAGCTAAGCAGTGTTGTGCCTGGTTTGTTTTTGGATTTCAAGTCCTGCCTTCTGGTTTGGCCACGGCACCTCGGATATTCACCAAGGTCATGGCCGTGATGACGACCCTTCACCATCAGAGAATCAGGATCCTGCCAAATCTGGACGACTTGCTGATCCTGGTGAACTCCCAAGAGGTTCTCCACAGTTATCTGGAACTGGCGGTCCAATTCCTAAAAGTCCACGGGTGGCTCATCAACTGAAAAAAGTCCTCGCTGGTCCCTGCTCGGAACATTGTGCACCTAGGGGCACTGCTGGACACACACAGCCAACAATTGTTTCTGTCTCCAGAGAAAGTCCTGAAAATTCAGGACAGTATCGTCCTCTCTCGCCCAAGAGTGTTGATACACACAGCGATGCAAGTACTAGACCTCATGGTGTCGGCTTTCGATATGGTAGAGTACGCTCAATTTCATTACCGCCTTCTGCAGAGGTTAATCCTCTCCAAGTGGGACGGCCTGCCTCATCGGATGATGTCTCAAATGATCTCCTTGACTCCGGAGGTTCGTCTGACACTGAGCTGGTGGCTACAGGACCAACAGTTGAGCAGGGGCCATCCCTTCTGGATCTCCAACTGTGTCCTCCTGACAATGGATGCCAGTCTTTTGGGCTGGGCCATGGTGTTGGAGCAACACTTTCTCCAGGGTCGGTGGACCAGGGAGGAATCTCTCCTCCTGATATACATTCTGGAATTGCAGGCAGTGTTCAATTAATTGACACTGGCCCTGCCTCTAGTACAGAACAGGCCTGTTCAAGTACAATCTGACAACGCCACCACGGTAGTGTACACAAATCATCAAGGCGGCACTCGAAACTGCATGGCAAAGCTGGAAGTATCAAAAATCCTCCGTTGGGTAGAAAGTCATCTGACAGCAATATCGGCAGTGTTCATTCCCGGAGTCCTCAACTAGGAAGCGGATTTCCTCAGTCGTCAGGACGTTCACGCTGGAGAGTGGAGAGGCCGCAGCAGAAATGTCTGCACTGGTGTCAGTAGGTGACTGAGGCAGGGATGACTGGGAGATAGTGGGTGACTGAAGCATGTATGAGTGGGAGATAGTGGGTGACTGAGGCCGGGGTGACTGGGAGATAGTGGGTGACAGGGAGATAGTGGGTTACTGAGGGAGGGGTGATAGGAAGGGGTTGGGTAAGTATGGGAAGAAAGTGGGTGACAGGTATAATAAATGACTAAGGCAGGGGTGATAGGGAGATAGTGGATGACTGTGGCAGGGGTGACAGGGACAGTAAGAGACTGAGGCAGGGGTGACAGGGATAGTGGCTGACTGAGGCAGGGGTGACTGGGAGATAGTGGGTGACTGAGGCAGGGTTGACAGGGATAGTGGGTGACTGAAGCAGGGGTGATAGGGTGACAGTGGGTGACTAAAGCAGGGGTGACTGGTATAGTGGGTGACTGAGGCAGGGATCGCAGATATAGTGGTTGACTGAGGCAGCGGTGACTGGGAGATAGTGGGTAACTGAGGCAGGGGTGACAGGGAAAGTGTGTGACTCAGGCAGGGGTGATAGGGAGATAGTGGGCTGCATATCTCTGCCTCACTGCAGCAGCACATTCCTGCTTCAATGACAGCAGCACATCCCTACCTCACTTATAGCAGCACATCCCTGCATCGCTGACAGCAGCACATCCCTGCCTCGCTGACAGCAGCACATCCCTGCCTCGCTGACAGCAGCACATCCCTGCTTCACTGACAGCAGCACATCCCTGCTTCGCTGACAGCAGCACATCCCTGCTTCGCTGACAGCAGCACATCCCTGCTTCGCTGACAGCAGCACATCCCTGCCTCGCTGACAGCAGCACATCCCTGTCTCGCTGACAGCAGCACAGCACTGCTTCGCTGACAGCAGCACATCACTGCTTCACTACCAGCAGCACATCCCTGCCTCACTGGCAGCAGCACATCCCTGCCTTACTGACAGCTGTATATAGGGCCTAATTCAGACCTGATCCCTGCTGTGCATATTCACACAACAGGAGATCAGGTCTGAAGTGCGTGTGTGCTGGTGCCGCAGTGCACCGGCACATGCCAGAGATGCGATCAGCATCTCTGCCCAGTGAGCGCCTCTGCCTGATTGACAGGCAGAGGCGGTCACTGGGCAGGAGGAGTCGGGCCAGCGGCGTTGTGCCGCCATTTTGGGGGCACAGTCAGGACAACGCAGACATGACCGGACCGTATGGGGGCGGGCCGTGACGGCTGCGTGACCCGGACAGCAACGGGCCTTATTTACTAAAATCTCAGATAAATTTTATGGCATTTATGTGCAGTCTAGTTTGCACAGTTGATAGAGTGTTGATCTTGCACTATCAATGTAAGCCTCACATAGGTTTGATACACATGTAAGTTTGTTTTTATTTTACTACATTGTGGTTTGTGGCTCTATACCATGTAATGCATGTCTTTTAACAGTAGTCAAGTCTTCCAATGTGCTTGTTAGTGAAACCCAATAGATAGCTTTATTTTATTTTGTTTCTTCAAATATTGAATGCATATGTCTTATAACTTTTTTTTTTTTTCAATATACAGGTTGAGTATCTGTATATACATTTTTATTATAAGATGTTCAATGACACAAGTACATCCAAGTTGCAGATTATGGATTGTGAAGGACAAATCAACCATATAAACAATTTAAGCAATTTAAATTGCATGCAGGTAGTAGAATATCAAACTCCTTGGATGAGAGTTGGTCGTAATAAACTAGGATAGAAAAGAATAAAGTAGAAAATAAGATTTTAAACCTACCGGTAAATCTTTTTCTCGTAGTCCGTAGAGGATGCTGGGGACTCCGTAAGGACCATGGGGATAGACGGGCTCCACAGGAGACATGGGCACTTTAAGAAAGACTTTAGTTCTGGGTGTGCACTGGCTCCTCCCTCTATGCCACAGTTAGAGAAACTGTGCCCAGAGGAGACGGACAGTATGAGGAAAGGAATTTGTTAATCCAGGGCAAGATTCATACCAGCCACACCAATCACACCGTATAACTTGTGATAAACTACCCAGTTATCAGTATGAAAAAACAACATAGCATCAGTGCAGGACCGATGCAACTATAACATAACCCTTATTGAAGCAATAACTATATACAAGTATTGCAGAAGTAGTCCGCACTTGGGACGGGCGCCCAGCATCATCTACGGACTACGAGAAAAAGATTTACCAGTAGGTTTAAAATCTTATTTTCTCTAACGTCCTAGAGGATGCTGGGGACTCCGTAAGGACCATGGGGATTATACCAATGCTCCAAAACGGGCGGGAGAGTGCGGATGACTCTGCAGCACCGATTGAGCAAACATGAGTTCCTCCTCAGCCAGGGTATCAAACTTATAGTATTTTGCAAAGGTGTGTGAACCCGACCAAGTAGCAGCTTGACACAGCTGTAGTGCCAAGACCCCTCGGGCAGCCGCCCAAGAAGAGCCCACTTTCCTCGTGGAATGGGCCTTGACCGATTTCAGTAACTGCAATCCAGCCATAGAATGCGCTTGCTGAATCGTGTTACAAATCCGGCGAGCAATAGCCTGCTTTGAAGCAGGGGCACCAATCTTGTTGGTTGCATACAGGACAAACAGCGCTTCAGTTTTCCTGACTCTAGCCGTCCTGGCCACGTAAATTTTCAAAGCCCTAACCACATCAAGTAACTCGGAATCCTCCAAGTCACGCGTAGCCACAGGCACCACAATAGGTTGGTTCATATGAAAAGATGAGACCACTTTTGGTAGGAATTGAGGACGGGTCTGCAATTCCGCTCTATCCACATGGAATACCAAATATGGGCTTTTATGTGACAAAGCCGCTAATTCCGACACTCGCCTAGCCGAAGCCAAGGCTAATAACATGACCACCTTCCATGTGAGATATTTTAACTCCACTGTTTTAAGTGGTTCAAACCAGTGTAATTTTAGAAAACTTAACACCACGTTAAGGTCCCAAGGTGCCACCGGAGGCACAAAAGGAGGCTGAATATGCAGCACTCCTTTTACAAAAGTCTGAACTTCTGGAAGAGAAGCCAATTCTTTTTGAAAGAAAATGGATAAGGCTGAAATCTGGACCTTAATAGAGCCTAATTTTAGGCCCAAATTCACTCCAGTTTGTAGGAAGTGAAGGAAACGGCCCAGATGGAATTCTTCCGTAGGAGCATTCCTGGCCTCACACCAAGAAACATAATTTCGCCATATACGGTGTAATGTTTTAACGTTACATCCTTCCTAGCCTTTATCAGCGTAGTGATGACCTCAACCGGAATGCTAGGATCCGGCATTCAACCGCCATGCCGTCAAATGCAGCCGCGGTAAGTCTTGGAACAGACAGGGCCCCTGATGCAACAGGTCCTGTCTTAGAGGGAGAGGCCACAGATCTTCTGTGAGCATTTCCTGCAGATCCGGATACCAGGTCCTCCGTGGCCAATCTGGAACAATGAGGATTGTTCTCACTCCTCTTTGTCTTATTATCCTCAACACCTTGGGTATGAGAGGAAGAGGAGGAAATACATAGACCGACCGGAACACCCACGGTGTCACTAGGGCGTCTACAGCTACTGCCTGAGGGTCTCTTGACCTTGCGCAATACCTCTGTAGCTTTTTGTTGAGCCAGGACGGCATCATGTCTATCTGTGGCAGTTCCCACCGACTTGTAATCTGTGCAAAGACTTCCTGATGAAGTCCCCACTCTCCCGGATGTAGGTCGTGTCTGCTGAGGATGTCTGCTTCCCAGTTGTCCACTCCCGGAATGAACACTGCTGACAGTGCGCTTGCGTGATTCTCCACCCAGCGAAGAATTCTGGTGGCTTGTGCCATCGCCACTCTGCTTCTTGTGCCGCCTTGGCGGTTTACATGAGCCACTGCGGTGACGTTGTCTGACTGGATCAGAATCAGTTGGTCGCAAAGTAAGGTCTCCGCTTGACGTAGGGCATTGTATATGGCCCTTAGTTCCAGGATGTTGATGTGAAGACAAGTCTCTTGACTTGACCAAAGACCTTGGAAATTTCTTCCCTGTGTGACTGCTCCCCAACCTTGGAGGCTTGCGTCTGTGGTCACCAGGATCCAGCCCTGAATGCTGAATCTGCGTCCCTCGAGAAGGTGAGCACTCTGCAGCCACCACAAGAGTGATACCCTGACCCTGGGGGACAGGGTGATCAACCAATGCATCTGTAAATGTGACCCGGACCACTTGTCCAGTAGGTCCCATTGGAAAGTCCTCGCATGGAACCTGCCGAATGGAATGGCCTCGTATGATGCCACCATCTTTCCCAGGACTCGAGTGCAGTGATGCACTGACACAAGTTTTGGTTTCAATAGGTTCCTGACAAGAGTCATGAGTTCCTGGGCCTTTTCTATCAGGAGATAAACCCTCTTCTGGTCTGTGTCCAGAATCATGCCCAAGAAAGACAGACGAGTAGTAGGAATCAACTGCGACTTCGGGATATTGAGAATCCAGCCGTGTTGCTGTAACACTTTCAGTGAAAGTGATACGCTGTTCAGCAACTGCTCTCTTGATCTCGCTTTTATGAGATCGCCCAAGTACGGGATAATTGTGACACCTTGCTTGCACAGGAGCACCATCATTTCCGCCATTACCTTGGTGAAAATTCTCAGGGCCATGGAGAGACCAAACAGCAACGTCTGAAATTGGCAATGACAGTCCTGTACCGCAAATCTGAGTTACGCCTGATGAGGTGGATAAATGGGGACATGAAGGTATGCATCCTGTACACAAATGCGGACAACAGGTGTCAAGCCGTGTGTTGCCTTTGTCAAGCTGTAATAAGTAGGGATAAGGACGTTAACCACCTCGGAACATCCTCCCTTATACGTCACCTGCAGCGCATTCATCATAAGTCAGTGACAAGTTCAAAAACTTTGGATGACAGCGGAAGCAGTCCACTAACCACTAAATCCCTTCCTCTTGTAACCAAGCTCCTGCAAACCACACCACCAACTCCCTCAGTGTCAATTTCCTCCTTAGACAGGAGAGCCAATAGTCCTGCAGGCCATGTCACTGGCAAGTCTGACGAGTCCTCTCCTGCCTGGGATTCCTCCGATGCATCCTTGAGTGTAACGCCTACTGCTGCTGGCGCTGCTGTTGTTGCTGCTGGGAGTCGATCGTCATCCCAGAGGGGAAGTCGGAAGACCACTTGTACTTCTTCCAGTAAGCAATTGACTGTCCAACAGTCCTTTGCGAGGAAGATGAAATATCACAGCAGTCATCCTGCTGCAAAGCGGATAACTCAGGTCTGGGTGGTGAGAAACGTGGTTCCGGTATCCATCGTTAATTTAGAGGCAACTAGAGACTTGATTGAGGTACTGTGTCCCCGGTACCAAATACCCTCTAGGTTCCATTTCTCTAGGCAGGCGATACCGAAAATGTACACAGACCTCAGAAAAAGAGTCACCAGTGTCCTAAAAAATGCAGTTGTACCCAATGTCCACTTGTCTGTGGTTAAGTGGAGCAGGGCAGACTCAGGACTATATGACTGTGACAGCCCACTGGGTAGATGTATTGCCTCCCGCAGCAAGAACAGCAGCGGCGGCACCAGTAGCAGCATCTCGCAATTGCCAACTCGTTCCTAGGCAGGCTACGCTTTGTATCACCGCTTTCCATAAGAGGCACACAGCTGACAACCACTTACGGAAACTGAGGAACATCATCGCAGAATGGCTTACCCCAATTGAACTCTCCTGGGGATTTGTGACATCGGACAACGCCACCAATATTGTGCGTGCATTACATCTGGGCAAATTCCAGCACGTCCCATGTTTTGCACATACATTGAACTTGGTGGTGCAGAATTATTTAAAAAACGACAGGGGCGTGCAAGAGATGCTGTCGGTGGCCCGAAGAATTGCGGGCCACTTTATGCCTTCAGCCACCGCATGCCGAAGACTGGAGCACCACCAAACATTCCTGAACCTGCCCTGCCATCATCTGAAGCAAGAGGTGGTAACGAGGTGGAATTCAACCCTCTATATGCTTCAGAGGATGGAGGAGCAGCAAAAGGCCATTCAAGCCTATACATCTGCCCACGATATAGGCAAAGGAGGGGGAATGCACCTGACTCAAGCGCAGTGGAGAATGATTTCAACGTTGTGCAAGGTTCTGCAACCCTTTGAACTTTCCACACGTGAAGTCAGTTCAGACACTGCCAGCCTGAGTCAGGTCATTCCCCTCATCAGGCTTTTGCAGAAGAAGCTGGAGACATTGAAGGAGGAGCTAAAACAGAGCGATTCAACTAGGCATGTGGGACTTGTGGATGGAGCCCTTAATTTGCTTAACCAGGATTCAATCTGTTGAAATCAGAGCACTACATTTTGGCCGCCGTGCTCGATCCTAGATTTAAAACCTACATTGTATCTCTCTTTCCGGCAGACACAAGTCTGCAGAGGTTCAAAGACCTGCTGGTGAGAAAATTGTCAAGTCAAGCAGAACGTGACCCGTCAACAGCTCCTCCTTCACATTCTCCCGCAACTGGGGGTGCGAGGAAAAGGCTAAGAATTCCGAGCCCACCCGTTGGCGGTGATGCAGGACAGTCTGGAGTGAGTGCTGACATCTGGTCCAGACTGAAGGACCTGGCAACGATTACTGACATGTCGTCTACTGTCACTGCATATGATTCTGTCACCTTTGAAAGAATGGTGGAGAAAAAGAGGCAATTTGGAGGCCCTTGCACAAACTGGCTTTATTCTACCTAAGTTGCCCTCCCTCCAGTGTGTACTCCGAAAGAGTGTTTAGTGCGGCCGCTCACCTTGTCAGCAATCGGCGTACAAGGTTACTTCCAGAAAATGTGGAGAAGATGATGATCATCAAAATTAATTATAATCAATTCCTCCGTGGAGACATTCACCAGCAATTGCCTCCAGAAAGTACACAGGGATCTGAGATGGTGGATTCCAGTGGGGACGAATGAATAATCTGTGAGGAGGGGGATGTACACAGTGAAAGGGGTGAGGAATCGGAGGATGATGAGGTGGACATCTTGCCTCTGTAGAGCCAGTTTGTGCAAGGAGAGATTGATTGATTCTTTTTTGGTGGGGGCCCAAACCAACCAGTCATTTCAGTCAGTCGTGTGGCAGACCCTGTCGCTGAAATGATGGGTTCGTCAATGTTTTTCTTTTCAATCTAAACCCCTGCAGTTTTCTGTAAGCATCTGCTTCGCAATGATGATCAACAAGTCACAAGGGAAAACACTCAGGGCTGGAGGCGTAGATCTTAGGACCAGCTGCTACAAGCATGGCAGAGGTGTCACTATCACTGGTGACACCCAGAGAGGCGGCGAGGGAGATTGTAATGCAGTGCGCGCAGATAAGCAGCGCAATGGTAAAAAGGAGGCATGGTCTCATAGGTAGGGGCGTGACCTGAATCACCATTTTGTTGCTGCGGGTATCCCGGGGGTTGGGGGCTGTACCCGGGGACTAGTGTGTGGGTGGTGCTGGCTCCTGCACAGTGACAGAAACTGGGTGTTGCACGTAATGTCACAGTAAAACACCCATATTCTGTCACTGAAGAAGAGCCGGCACTTTGGTGTCACCCCACTTGGCGGGTGACACTCGGGTGTGTGCCGCAACCCCGTTGTGATGCCACTGACCGATGGGAAGCTTTACGTGGCTTACCCATGTGTTAGTAGCCCCAAGCATCTTTTGTGTTAGTCCCTGAAGAAAAACTTCAAATATTGTTTACAATTTTGTAATCAATGGCCTAATTCAGTAAGGATTGCAAATTCTGCTAAGTAACAGAATTTGCAATCCTTTGGTTCGCATGCTGGGGCCACCCATCACAGGGCATGGCCACCCAGCATGCCGCCTCCCTTCTTGACCACGCTGAAATTGCAGTCTCAGTGCAGTTCAGCGTGATCATAAAAAATGGGTTAGCCTCCTGTTGGTGCAGACTGTACGTGTGCGCAGGAAGCCGCCACCATTTTTGTGATCGCAACGGCTACATGTGATGTCATGCAGCCGCTCTGACCACGCCTCCTGTTTCTCCGTTGAAGCCCTGCCCCCGCACCGCTCCATCTCCGACTTTGAAATGGAGTGTTGCTGACCCCCCCCCCGCCCCGCACCGATTGACAGTCACAGAAAATGCAGGCGCATGCGTATGCTCTTAGCAATTTTTGCAGTTGGATTGCTTATTGTGATTGCAATCCAACCTGAATCAGGCTCTATTACCTATCACAATGCACTGCAGGTAGTACAAAATGGGGTTAATATAGGAGAAAACCCCCCAGAGCTGTGCTCCTTAACTGTCCCTGGTGGCTAGTGGAGCGGCTGCCCAGTAATCAGTGTCCACGCCAGTGCACACACGGCCCGCCCCCTACAGCCATGCTGGATCACGGTATAGTGTGGGCACAGAAGCCCCTTACCTCCCTTTCATCAGCGGCCTCGTGATCCCGGAGGGCGGTGTGTGTGTGACTGACCTTAGGAAGAAACCGGAGCCTCCGCTGCAGTGACCCAGCAACCAGGGCACGGGAGTATACTGCGCCGCTGGGAGTGATGGAGCTGCAGTAAAGATGTCTATTAGACCTAGCCTGCTGCAGCCCTTGTACATTCTTATAAAAAAAGTTCTTCTTTTCTTGTCAAAATTAATAGCTAAGTATAGGCTGCCTGAGGCAGCCCCCTGTTAAGTGTCCTGCTACTGAAGGCACCAACTACAAACTGAGCTCCCTGTTCATGGAAGCGAGGTTATAGAGCAGGGGGCGCTGAGCATCTTGGGAACAGTCAAAAGCTTTGAGCCTGTTGGTGCCTCAGATCAAGATCCTACTCTACACCACAATGTGAATCCTTGTGGAGTCCAGTGTACCCCACAGAAGAAATGAATGTGTCACACCCATTGGCAGCAACATTAGAATAGCTGCTGATGGGCACAATTGAGAAAGGAAGGGGGGAAAACATTTGAATCCAGCACATATATGTAATTTGAATATGTAATTTGTACCTTCCTACTTTAAAATGTAATGGATGAACCTCACCCTGTGAGAACTATCTTCATGATCAAGAGATCTCATATGCAAGATAAGTATGTGTTGGCAGAGGCGCTCACTGGGCAGAGATGCTGATCGCATCTCTGGCATGTGCCGGTGCACTGCGGCACCAGCACACACACACACACACACACACACACACACACACACACACACACTTCAGACCTGATCTCCTGTTGTGTGAATATGCACAGCAGAGATCAGGTCTGAATACAGCTGTCAGTAAGGCAGGGATCTGCTGCTGCCAGTGAGGCAGGGATGTGCTGCTGTCAGTGAAGCAGTGATCTGCTGCTGCCAGTGAGGCAGGGATCTGCTGCTGCCAGTGAGGCAGGGATGTGCTGCTATAAGTGAGGCAGGTATGTGCTGCTGTCAATGAGGCAGGGATGTGCTGCTGTCAGTGAAGCAGGGATGTGCTGCTGTCAGCGAGGCAGTGATCTGCTGCCCACTATCTCCCTATCACCCCTGCCTGAGTCACACACTTTCCCTGTCACCCCTGCCCCAGTTACCCACTATCTCCCAGTCACCGCTGCCTCAGTTAACCACTATACCTGCGACCCCTGCCTCAGTCACCCACTATACCAGTCACCCCTGCTTTAGTCACCCACTATCTCTGTCACCCCTGCCTCAGTCAACCACTATCTCCATATCACCCCTACCTCAGTCACCCACTATCCCTGTCACCTCTGCCTCAGTCACCCACTGTCACCCTATCACCCCTGCCTCAGTCACCCACTATCCCTGTCACCCCTGCCTCAGTCTCCTACTGTCCCTGTCACCCCTGCCACAGTCATCCACTATATCCCTATCACCCCTGCCTTAGTCACTGACTATCTCCCAGTCACCCCGGCCTCAGTCACCCACTATCTCCTAGTCATACATGCTTCAGTCACCCACTATCTCCCAGTCATCCCTGCCTCAGTCACCTACTGACACCAGTGCAGACATTTCTGCTGCGGCCTCTCCACTCTCCAGCGTTAACGTACTGACGACTGAGGAAATCCGCTTCCCAGGTGAGGACTCCGGGAATGAACACTGCCGATATTGCTGGCAGATGACGTTCTACCCAACTGAGGATTTTTGATACTTCCAGCTTTGCCATGCAATTTCGAGTGCTGCCTTGATGATTTGTGTACACTACCGTGGTGTCGTTGTCCGATTGTACTTGAACAGGCCTGTTCTGTACTAGAGGCAGGGCCAGTGTCAATGAATTGAACACTGCCCGCAATTCCAGAATGTTTATCGGGAGGAGAGATTCCTCCCTGGTCCACCGATGGTGAAGGGTCGTCATCACGGCCATGACCTTGGTGAATTTCCGAGGTGCCGTGGCCAAACCAGAAGGCAGGACCTGAGATCCAAAAACTAACCAGGCACAACACTGCTTAGCTTCCAACATCAGATGAGATTGGACATATCCAGTGTGATGCGGCTGTAGATGATTTTTGCTGTTTCTAACTTCTACTTCTAACTACTGGTACATCAATGAATAAGTTTCAAAATATAATGCATCAAGAGAACGGTGTTGGTAGTATAAAACTACCTACAGCACCTGGTATTCCCAGGTGGTCTCACATCCAAGAACAAACCAGGCCTAAAATCAGGTGATATTGGGCATATACAGTGTGGTGTGGCTGTAGATGAGCTTAGTGGTTTCTGTTAGAGTTCTTCTACTTCTAACTACTCGTACATAAATGAGTAAGCAGCCGATTTATTAAACCTGGTGAAATGATAATTTGCATGGTGATAAAGTACCAGCCAATCAGCTCCTAATTGCCATGTCACAGGCTGGGTTTGAAAAATGACAGTTAGGAGCTGACTGGCTGGTACTTTATCACCTTGCACTTTATCAGTTCACCAGGCTTAATAGATCTGCCCCAATGTTTCAAAATGGAATGCATCAAGAGAACGGTGTTAGTATTGTAAAAATACACACAGCTCCTGGTATTTCCTTGTGGTCTCCCATCCAAGTACTAAAACCAGGACCAACACTGCTCAGCTTCCATGATCAGGAGAGATTGGGCAAATCCAGTGTGCTGTGGCTGTAGATGAGCTGGTGGTTTCTGTTACAGCTCTTCTACTTCTAACTTCTGGTACATAAAAGAATACATGTAAAAATTAAATGTACCAAGAAAATGGTGTTGCTAGTTTAAAAACACCTAAAGAATCTGATACTACCAAGCAGTCTCCCATCCATGTATTAACAAAGTCCAATACTGCTTTGCTTCAAAAATCAAATGAGATTGGGCATATCCAGTGTGGTGTGGCTTTAGATAAGCTTTGTGGTTTCTGTTAGAGCTCTTCTACTTCTAACTACTGGTACATTAATGAATATGTATAAGGTTGTAGTTTATCCAATATGCCTTTACTACCTTACCTTTCAACCCCCCCCCTCCCTCCCCTCTTCTCCTTATAGCTTCCTTAGTTCTCTCCTCCTCGTGTGTGCGTTATTTGTTTTCTCATACGTCCTAGAGGATGCTGGGGTCACATTAAGAACCATGGGGTATAGACGGGATCCGCAGGAGACATGGGCACTTTAAGACTTTCAAAGGGTGTGAACTGTCTCCTCCCTCTATGCCCCTCCTCCAGACTCCAGTTTTAGTATTGTGCGCAGTGATACTGGATGCACTACAGGGGAGCTCTACTGAGTTTCTCTGAAAAGACTTGTTAGTTTTTTTTATTTTCAGGGAGGCTGCTGGCAACAGTCTCCCTGCTTCGTGGGACTTAGGGGAGAGAAGTATGACCAACTTCTAGTGAGTTCAATGGCTCTGCTTCAGGCTGACAGGACACCATTAGCTCCTGAGGGTGCTGATCGCTGGGTACGCCTAGATGCACACTCCCGCAGCCTGCCGTCACCCCCTTACAGAGCCAGAAGACAGGTGAGTAGCAGAAGAACAGAAGACTTCTTCTTCAGTGACAGCATTCTGAGGTACCGAGCAGCGAGCGGAACGCTGCGCGCCATGCTCACACACAAACACAGGCACTGCAGGGTGCAGGGCACGGGGGGGGGGGGCACCCTGGGCAGCATAAATTCCTCACAAAAGGCTGGAAAAAGTGGACATTAGTGCCTGGGCACTGTCCTTACCCCACTAGCGTAATTAATTATTTCTGAGCGGGACAGATACGCGCCATTACAGCGGCGGGGCTTCTTCCTCACCTCACCAGAACATCTTTAGAGCATTACAAGTCTATCACTATAGAGTTTATTATTTCCCAGACTGTGTACTTTTGGCGCTGGATTGTGAGCTGAAAAATCCTCTGTGTCCCTCTGACAGATTTACTGACGGTCTGTCCCCCATAAGCCGGTGTGTCTGTGGGTACTTGGTATATGTGTGTCAACATGTCGGTGGCTGAATGTTTTTCCCAAGAGGAAACTATATTAGGAATGCAGACATATGATGGTGGCCCTGTTGGCACCACCAATAACTGACTGGGTAAATGTTTCAGTAATATCAGAGTAAGGTTGGATAAATCTGTGTCCCAGACACAGACGTAGAGAATAGATGTGATATTCATGGCTATGTTTCTTTTCCCTCAGGCCCCGCTGGGTCGCAAAAATGTTATTTTGCCCAGTTACTACACACTGATACTGACACGGATACTGATACTTATGTCGACCATAATGTTTCCTGATTAGATCCAATATTGGCAAGGAGCATTCAGTACATGATTGTGGATATTAAGGACATATTAAAATCACTGAAGACCCTGCTGTTCCTGACAAAGGGGTCTATATGTATGTATATATAGATATATAATGAAAGCTGATGTAACGTTCCTCCATCTCTGTTTGAGAAAGTCTGGGCCAGCTCGACAAGATGGTTTCAAATCCCCAAAAGGATTCTGGTTGTTTATTCATTTCCCGCCGCGGACAGAATAAAGTGGGAGTCGCCCCCTGTTCTGCACGGGGCCCTGTCACAAATCCAGCGAATCGTATGCAGGAAGCTACATTATTTCTAGTTATGTAACCACGGGTACATTACTTAGACCTGCCATTACATGTGCATGGGTGAGTAGTAGTATTCAAGAATTGGTCGAATACCTTGTCATCCGATATAGATACCCTGGAGAGATGGGATACTCCTTACGTTGTATCATATCAAGGACACTGCAGCATACTTACGTGAGACTGCAAGGGATATAGGACTCTTGAGTTCACGGGCCAATTTCATGGCAGTGTCGGATAGGAGGGCATTGTGGATTCACCAAGAGAATGCTGATGCTGACTCCAAGAAGAAAGGGAGTCTCTTCCCTATGAAGGTGAAGCCTTGTTTGGTGACTGCCTAGTTAATTTGATCTCGGCAGCTCCCGCAGGTAAGTCAACCTTCTTGCCCTATGTTCCCTCCCAACGGATGAAGACGCATCATTATCTGATGCAGTCATTTCGGCCCAATAGATATGCAAGAAGTTAAGATTCCCCTTTCTTTGCAGGTAGAGGAAGGAGAAGAGAGAAGAGGTCTGCATCCTCTTCAAGATCGCAGGAGCAGAGATCATCCTCTGCTTCTGCCAAATCCACTGCATGACGCTGGGGCTCTCTTGCAGGAGCCCGCACCAGTGGGGGCACGTCTAAAACTCTTCAGTCAGTTCTGGATTCATTCGGACATGGACTCGTGTGTTTTACAAATAGTGTCCCAAGGGTACAAACTGGGGTTTCAAGATGTTCCCCCTCACCGATTGTTCAAACATTAAGTTACTGTGCTATTCCTGGGTTATATAGCGCTGGGGTATGTGCTGGCATACTCTCTCTCTGTCTCTCCAAAGGGCCTTGTGGGGGAAATGTCTTCAGTAAAAGTATTCCCTGTGTGTGTGGTGTGTCGGTACGCGTGTGTCGACATGTCTGAGGAAGAAGGCTATATTAGAGAGGAGCGGGAGCAAATGAACGTGGTGTCTCCGCCGACACCTGATTGGATGGATATGTGGAATGTTTTAAATGCTAGTGTAAACTCATTGCACAAAAGATTAGACAAGGCAGAAGCTTTGGGACAGTCAGGGTCTCAACCAATGCCTAATCCTATGTCGCAGGGACTGTCAGGGTCTCATAAGCGCCCACTATCCAGATTGTTGACACAGATACCGACACGGATTCTGACTCCATTACGATGATGCAAAGTTACAGCCAAAATTGGCAAAATACATTTGATATATGATTATGGCAATAAAAGATGTTTTGCACATCACAGAGGAGCCCCCTGTCCCTGACAAGAGGGTACATATGTACAAGGGAAAGAAGCCTGAGGTAACCTTTCCCCACTCACACGAGCTGAACGAGTTATGTGAAAAAGCTTGGGAATCTCCTGCAGATTTCCAAAAGGATTCCCCTTTCCCATCAACGGATAGGTTACGATGGGAATCCTCCCCTTGGGTGGACAAAGCATTAACACGCTTATCCAAGAAGGTAGCCCTCCCGTCCCAGGATACGGCTACCCTCAAAGAGTCTGCTGACCGCAAACAGGAGATTACCCTGAAGTCCATTTATACACATTCAGGTACCTTACTCAGACCGGCAATTGCGTCGGCCTGGGTGTGTAGTGCTGTAGCGGCATGGACGGATACCCTAGATAAGGCTACTATTTTATTGCCCCTGGGGCATATAAGAGATGCTGTCCTATATATGTGTGTATGCAAACTACAGGTGGTGCTGCAGGGCTCACACCCTTTTACTTGTCTTGTAGAGCAACTCTGGAGCTGTTACTGGGTCCAGCTGCTGCAAGAAATCAGCTTGAATGCTTCAGGGGCTTGGGCATGGCCAACATGAGCCCCACACTGATGGGGGTGTATAAAGCGATCTAGGGGTCATCCAAGCGCAACCCCACAAAGGCCGCCATGCCCTGCGTGACCATTTTCTCTTTTCATATGCAGACGAGGGTTGCAGCCAACTATGCCCATTGCTTGGATGACATCACTGTATGCAAATCCGTCTGCTGCAGACCTTTCCCCAGGAATGCTTGTACTAGTTGTTGCATATGGTTTGATGTTTGAGGGTGCTTCAGTATTAGGCAGCCTTCCGCCCTCTCATGTTCATCTGAAAATATGTGGTCTCCCTGCAGTTCCCTTGTGCTTCCTCAGTTGAATCTCCTTAACTTGACGGGTGTGTGCCCGAGCAGCCGCCCTCCACAGCCCTATCCCAGCACATGCTTTTCTTGCGTATGAGATCTCTTGATCATGAAGATAGTTCTCACAGGGTGAGGTTCATCCATTACATTTTAAAGTAGGAAGGTACAAATTACATATTCAAATTACATATATGTGCTGGATTCAAATGTTTTTCCCCCTTCCTTTCTCAATTGTGCCCATCAACAGCTATTCTAATGTTGCTGCCAATGGGTGTGACACATTCATTTCTTCTGTGGGGTACACTGGACTCCACAAGGATTCACATTGGGGTGTAGAGTAGGATCTTGATCTGAGGCACCAACAGGCTCAAAGCTTTTGACTGTTCCCAAGATGCTCAGCGCCCCCTCCTCTATAACCTCGCTTCCATGAACAGGGAGCTCAGTTTGTAGTTGGTGCCTTCAGTAGCAGGCCACTTAAGAGGGGGCTGCCTCAGGCAGCCTATTCTTAGCTATTAATTTTGACAAGAAAAGAAGAACTTTTTTTTATAAGAATCTACAAGGGCTGCAGCAGGCTAGGTCTAATAGACATCTTTACTGCAGCTCCATCACTCCCAGCGGCGCAGTATACTCCCGCGCCCTGGTTGCTGGGTCACTGCAGCGGAGGCTCCGGTTTCTTCCTAAGGTCAGTCACACACACACCGCCCTCCGGGATCACGAGGCCGCTGATGAAAGGGAGGTAAGGGACTTCTGTGCCCACACTATACCGTGATCCAGCGTGGCTGTAGGGGGCGGGCCATGTGCGCACTGGCGTGGACACTGATTACTGGGCAGCCGCTCCACTAGCCACCAGGGACAGTTAAGGAGCACAGCTCTGGGGGGTTTTCTCTTATATTAACCCCATTTTGTACTACCCGCAGTGCATTGTGATAGGTAATAGAGCCTGATTCAGGTTGGATTGCAATCGCAATAAGCAGTCCAACTGCAAAAATTGCTAAGAGCATACGCATGCGCCTGCATTTTCTGCGGCACCCCGCAGTTAATGCGATCGCCTCTGACTGTCAATCGGTGCTGGGGGGGGGGGGGGTCAGCAACACTCCATTTCCAAGTCGGAGATGGAGCGGTGCGTGGGCAGGGCTTCAAAATGGGGTCGGCAACGGAGAAACAGGAGGCGTGGTCAGAGCGGTTGCATGACATCACATGCAGCAGCTGCGATCACAAAAATGGTGGCGGCTTCCTGCGCACACATACAGTCTGCACCAACAGGAGGCTAACCCATTTTTTATGATCACGCTGAACTGCACTGCGACTGCAATTTCAGCGTGGTCAAGAAGGGAGGCGGCATGCTGGGTGGCCCCAGCATGCGAACCAAAGGATTGCAAATCCTGTTACTTAGCAGAATTTGCAATCCTTACTGAATTAGGCCCATTGATTACAAAATTTATTTGTAAATATTTGAAGTTTTTCTTCAGGGACTAACACAAAAGATGCTTGGGGCTACTAACACATGGGTAAGCCACGTAAAGCTTCCCATGGGTCAGTGGCATCACAACGGGGTTGCGGCCCACACCCGAGTGTCACCCGCCAAGGGGGGTGACACCAAAGTGCCGGCTCCTCTTCAGTGACAGAATATGGGTGTTTCACTGTGACATTACGTGCAACACCCAGTTTCTGTCACTGTGCAGGAGCCAGCACCACTCACACACTAGTCCCCGGGTGCAGCACTCAACCCCCGGGATACCCGGAGCAACAAAATGGAGATTCAGGCCAACAGGCCACACCCCTACCTATGAGACCATGCCTCCATTTTACCATTGCGCTGCTTATCTGCGCGCACTGCATTACAATCTCCCTCGCTACCTTTCTGGGTGTCACCAATGATAGTGACACCTTTGCCATGCTTGTAGCAGCTGGTCCTAAGATCTACGCCTCCAGCCCTGAGTGTTTGCCCTTGTGACTTGTTGATCATCATAGCGAAGCAGATTCTTACAAAAAACTGCAGGGGCTTAGATTGAAAAGAAAAACATTGACGAATCCATCATTTCAGCAACAGGGTCTGCCACACGGCTGACTGAAATGACTGGTTGGTTTGGACCCCCACCAAAAAAGAAGCAATCAATCTCTCCTTGCACAAACTGGCTCTACAGAGGCAAGATGTTCACCTCATCATCCTCCGATTCCTCACCCCTTTCACTGTGTACATCGCCCTCCTCACAGATTATTAATTCGTCCCCACTGGAATCCACCATCTCAGATCCCTGTGTACTTTCTGGAGGCAATTGCTGGTGAATGTCTCCACGGAGGAATTGATTATAATTCATTTTGATGATCATCATCTTCTCCACATTTTCTGGAAGTAACCTCGTACGCCGATTGCTGACAAGGTGAGCGGCTGCACTAAACACTCTTTTGGAGTACACACTGGAGGGAGGGCAACTTAGGTAGAATAAAGCCAGTTTGTGCAAGGGCCTCCAAATTGCCTCTTTTTCCTGCCAGTATACATACGGACTGTCTGACGTGCCTACCTGGATGCGGTCACTCATATAATCCTCCACCATTCTTTCAAAGGTGACAGAATCATATGCAGTGACAGTAGACGACATGTCAGTAATCGTTGCCAGGTCCTTCAGTCCGGACCAGATGTCAGCACTCACTCCAGACTGCCCTGCATCACCGCCAGCGGGTGGGCTCGGAATTCTTAGCCTTTTCCTCGCACCCCCAGTTGCGGGAGAATGTGAAGGAGGAGCTGTTGACGGGTCACGTTCCGCTTGACTTGACAATTTTCTCACCAGCAGGTCTTTGAACCTCTGCAGACTTGTGTCTGCAGGAAAGAGAGATACAATGTAGGTTTTAAATCTAGGATCGAGCACGGTGGCCAAAATTTATTGCTCTGATTTCAACAGATTGAATCCTGGTTAAGCGAATTAAGGGCTCCATCCACAAGTCCCACATGCCTAGCGGAATCGCTCTGTTTTAGCTCCTCCTTCAATGTCTCCAGCTTCTTCTGCAAAAGCCTGATGAGGGGAATGACCTGACTCAGGCTGGCAGTGTCTGAACTGACTTCACGTGTGGCAAGTTCAAAGGATTGCAGAACCTTGCACAACGTTGAAATCATTCTCCACTGCGCTTGAGTCAGGTGCATTCCCCCTCCTTTGCCTATATCGTGGGTAGATGTATAGGCTTGAATGGCCTTTTGCTGCTCCTCCATCCTCTGAAGCATATAGAGGGTTGAATTCCACCTCGTTACCACCTCTTGCTTCAGAGGATGGCAGGGCAGGTTCAGGAATGTTTGGTGGTGCTCCAGTCTTCGGCACGCGGTGGCTGAATGCAGAAAGTGGCCCGCAATTCTTCGGGCCACCGACAGCATCTCTTGCACGCCCCCTGTCGTTTTTTAAATAATTCTGCACCACCAAATTCAATGTATGTGCAAAACATGGGACGTGCTGGAATTTGCCCAGATGTAATGCACGCACAATATTGGTGGCGTTGTCCGATGTCACAAATCCCCAGGAGAGTCAAATTGGGGTAAGCCATTCTGCGATGATGTTCCTCAGTTTCCGTAAGAGGTTGTCAGCTGTGTGCCTCTTATGGAAAGCGGTGATACAAAGCGTAGCCTGCCTAGGAACGAGTTGGCATTTGCGAGATGCTGCTACTGGTGCCGCCGCTGCTGTTCTTGCTGCGGCGGCACCCAGTGGGCTGTCACAGTCATATAGTCCTGAGTCTGCCCTGCTCCACTTAACCACGGACATGTGGACTAGTGGACATTGGGTACAACTGCATTTTTTAGGACACTGGTGACTCTTTTTCTGAGGTCTGTGTACATTTTCGGTATCGCCTGCCTAGAGAAATGGAACCTAGATGGCATTTGGTACCGGGGACACAGTACCTCAATCAAGTCTCTAGTTGCCTCTGAATTAACGATGGATACCGGAACCACGTTTCTCACCACCCAGGCTGACAAGACCTGAGTTATCCGCTTTGCAGCAGGATGACTGCTGTGATATTTCATCTTCCTCGCAAAGGACTGTTGGACAGTCAATTGCCTACTGGAAGTAGTACAAGTGGTCTTCCGACTTCCCCTCTGGGATGACGATCGACTCCCAGCAGCAACAACAGCAGCGCCAGCAGCAGTAGGCGTTACACTCAAGGATGCATCGGAGGAATCCCAGGCAGGAGAGGACTCGTCAGACTTGCCAGTGACATGGCCTGCAGGACTATTGGCTCTCCTGTCTAAGGAGGAAATTGACACTGAGGGAGTTGGTGGTGTGGTTTGCAGGAGATTGGTTACAAGAGGAAGGGATTTAGTGGTCAGTGGACTGCTTCCGCTGTCATCCAAAGTTTTTGAACTTGTCACTGACTTATGATTAATGCGCTGCAGGTGACGTATAAGGGAGGATGTTCTGAGGTGGTTAACGTCCTTACCCCTACTTATTACAGCTTGACAAAGGCAACACACGGCTTGACACCTGTTGTCCGCATTTGTGTACAGGATGCATACCTTCATGTCCAAATTTATCCATCTCATCAGTCGTACGTCAGATTTGCGGTACAGGACTGTCATTGCCAATTTCAGACGTTGCTGTTTGGTCTCTCCACGGCCCAGAGAATTTTCACCAAGGTAATGGTGGAAATGATGGTTTTCCTGCGCAAGCAAGGTGTCACAATTATCCCGTACTTGAGCGATCTCATAAAAGTGAGATCAAGAGAGCAGTTGCTGAACAGCGTATCACTTTCACTGAAAGTGTTACAGCAACACGGCTGGATTTTCAATATCCCAAAGTCGCAGTTGGTTCCTACGACTCGTCTGTCTTTCTTGGGCATGATTCTGGACACAGACCAGAAGAGGGTTTATCTCCCGATAGAAAAGGCCCAGGAACTCATGACTCTTGTCAGGAACCTATTGAAACCAAAACTTGTGTCAGTGCATCACTGCACTCGAGTCCTGGGAAAGATGGTGGCATCATACAAAGCCATTCCATTCGGCAGGTTCCATGCGAATACTTTCCAATGGGACCTACTGGACAAGTGGTCTGGGTCACATTTACAGATGCATTGGTTGATCACCCTGTCCCCCAGGGTCAGGGTATCACTCCTGTGGTGGCTGCAGAGTGCTCACCTTCTCGAGTGACGCAGATTCGGCATTCAGTACTGGATCCTGGTGACCACAGATGCAAGCCTCCAAGGTTGGGGAGCAGTCACACAGGGAAGAAATTTCCAAGGGCTTTGGTCAAGTCAAGAGACTTGTCTTCACATCAACATCCTGAAACTAGGGGCCATATACAATGCCCTACGTCAAGCGGAGACCTTACTTTGCGACCAACCGGTTCTGATCCAGTCAGACAACGTCACCGCAGTGGCTCATGTAAACCGTCAAGGCGGCACAAGGAGCAGAGTGGCGATGGCACAAGCTACCTTTGCATTTTTCTCCCAAACGAAGGACACTAGAATGAAAATTTTAAAGCCTCCTGTTAGTGCTTCATCTACACGGTATAGCCCTGAATTTTCCAATGCGTAGCTCTTTGCAAAAGAGAGATATTGGCAAGGAAAAGCTGTCTTGTACCTTTGCATTTTTCTCCCAAACGAAGGACACTAGAAAGAAAATTTTAAAGCCTCCTGTTAGGCCATCATCTACACGGCATAGCCCTGAATTTTCCAATGCGTAGCTCTTTGCAAAAGAGAGATATTGGCAAGGAAAAGCTGTCTTGTACCTTTGCATTTTTCTCCCAAACGAAGGACACTAGAAAGAAAATTTTAAAGCCTCCTGTTAGGCCATCATCTACACGGCATAGCCCTGAATTTTCCAATGTGCAGCTCTTTGCAAAAGAGAGATATTGGCAAGGAAAAGCTGTCTTGTACCTTTGCATTTTTCTCCCAAACGAAGGAAACTAGAATGAAAATTTTAAAGCCCCCTGTTAGTGCTTCATCTACACGGTATAGCCCTGAATTTTCCAATGCGTAGCTCTTTGCAAAAGAGAGATATTGGCAAGTAAAAGCTGTCTTTCAACTCTTCCACAACTGAAAAACAGATAGTGTTCCCAAGCCTTCCATCCTGTAATATCTTCAGTCTCTCGTCAATGAAGAAAACAATCCCTCCAGCAGACTCTTCAACCACGATACAAGATCACAGCCAAAAGGGCGAGAAGCAACTACACTTGCGTTTAACCAAAATGGCTAAAACTTAGCGGAGGAAAGTGCAGTGCACCAAAACATAAGCTGACACAATCATGGAGAATGAGCCAGCATATATGCTCTTCTATCTATATTTTGCAAACCTGCTCTTGTCCCCTCCAGCTGCTCCATGTAGATTTGACGCCTGGCAAGGTGCATAACCCACTGACAAGCAGGCACACTCCTGCATGAGTTTTCACTCTCACTAGCAGGATGATACACATTCATTTGCATGTGCTCCACCTCTGACACACCGCCCACCCAACCACCCAGTCACCAGAGCCACCCACAAGCCAACTGGCTCCGTGATTTAATTTGCACAGTGCAGTCATCCAGGCAGCATGTCCTTCTCAATGGAATAATCTCTGGTTCCATGGAATCTTCCGCATTGGAATGCTGCGGAACAAAAAGGATTTAAACATTCAGCTTGCTAGCATTCAATGTACCTGCGGCTTGGCTCTAGCACATGGGTCTTCATCCTGTGGCCCTCCAGCTGCTGTGAAACTACACATCCCAGCATGCCCTGCCACAGTTTTGCTATTAAGGTATGCTAAAACTGAGGCAGGGCATGCTGGTATATGTAGTTCCACAGCAGCTGGAGGGTCGCAGGTTGAAGACCCATATTCTAGCATGCCTGTTCTATGATGCATGTTCCGTGATGTCACAATCAGCTTGGAATGGGGTGTCTAGCATGCATTTGCTGACAGCCACTTGAGGGAGACACACATCAGGAGATGCAGCATATCGGAGGTCTTCGATGCCTTTCCAGCAAATGCACACCACCAGCTGCTGGTCTGGACACAAAACAATACCCACAATTGAAGGCTCAAAATGCCCAACTACAGGATTAATGTAAGTAGTGAATTTAGGAATGAATTTAGAAGTAGGAAATTAAGTTAGTTCACAAGTACATTCAAATTCCGATCTAAAGTCTAGGTAGGCCTCACGTCCTGGCAGCCCCCAGCATTTAAAAATGCCTTGATTAGAGGTAGGGAATTAAATGTAGATAAGAAGTAGACACAAAATAACACTCCACAGAGCAATTATCAGGTGTCTTTATCAATTGTTGCATTTAAAAAATCAAGCAATTAGGGAACACAATGTTGCGACAATGTAACCCTATTTGCAAAATAGTACTAAATAAGTTTGTCGATGTAAGACATTTGCAAAGGCGCAAACAAAACACGCTGGAAAATGCAACTGAATCTGTTTTTGGAGGTTAGAATAGATGCAGGATCAAGTAGCTCAATGGGTAGGGTGTTTGATTAGAATTCAACAGGTTATAGATTTGAATCCTGGGTATGATAGTTTGAGGTGTTATTTAATAAAGTATGTTTATATATTAGTCACACATGGCTTACTTGTACAAATGGCATGTCACCAGTTAGTGCTGACTGCTGATATGCCATTTGCACAAACACGCCATGTGTGACTGTATATGCATTTAAGGAGGGCACCCCGGCAATACCACAAACCATTGAGTGTCAAGTATACTAGATATATCTTCATATCTCATGTGCTTTCTCTGAGACCAATCTTGTTATGCCCCTTCCCCACAAGGCATGCGCCCTTTGTCCATATTGCAAAAATGGGGAGGGGAGGGGGGGGGCATATAATTCTCTGTCACAGGGCACCAAAAAGTCTAGTTATGGCTCTGGTATGCATTATGTAATCTGGCAGACCATATCTCCAACACTGGCTGGTTGGAATAGAAATCCGGTTATCTATGTGAGCAAATGACCATCAACGATTTACTCTCAAACACTAGAAAATGGACAAACATGGTCCCCTAAACAAATTGGTTAAATTTTGGGTTTAACCAATTTGTGTAATGACCATTTTTGACCACTTTTCTAGTGTTTGGGAGCAAATGGTTAATTGACATTTGCTACTATACATTACCAGATTTTCATTCCATCCATCCAGACTGGATAGATAGCCTGACAGATAATTGTGTAGTGTACGCCCAGGATAACTGTCAGTTGTGCTTTCTTTTATGACGGCACATAAATGGGTGGGCAGATCCAGAGCAAGCACTGCCCACTCATGCATAGTTGTCAACTGATGTGAAGTTCCAGGGGGCAATCTCAGTTATAAAGAAAAGTATCTGGAAATTGTCCCTAGTTTAAAAAAAAAATAAAAAAAAAATTGATCAACTCCATTTATTTAGTATGATATCCCAGCAGTCAGAACAACATACTTTATTAAATAACACATCTCAAACTACCATACCCAGGATTCAAACCTATAACCTGTTGAATTCTAATCAAACACCCTACCTATTGAGCTATTTGATCCTGCATAAAAATTGTGAACATTATATGAAGCTATTGGTACTTTGCAAAAAAAAAAGTATCAGCATTACAACGCAGCAGATCCATGCAGTTTGCAGCCACACACTACATGTATCTGCTCAGCCACAATGCTGATTATTTCTTCACAAAGTACAAGGTGAGCTCCAAACAGAATTCTCTAGCTTAGAATTATACCTTTCTATGCCAAACCTAAAAGTCGGGCCCCCCACCCTGGGATCCCCCAGAGGGAGGCCTGCACCGTCATGCGGCAGGCTTGTCCGTTTTGGAAGCAGGCTGATGGGCAGCCCAGGCTTGCTTCAGTCTGGGCTTGGCAGGTCTGGAAGCATGAGCTTTCTTTGGGTATGCCTGACCTTGGGTACGCTTTACCTGAGGGATGAAAGGGCCAAGGGAAAGTACTTTTAGCCTTCTGCGTGGTAGGAGTCATACGAGGTAGGCAAGCTGTTTTAGCAGTAGCCAGATCAGCTACAATCTTATTGAGGTCTTCTCCAAAGAGAGTGTCTCCCTTGAAAGGAAGCACCTCCAGGGTTTTCTTGGAATCCATATCCACCGACCAGGATCTCAACCAGCTGTATAAAGTATTACCTTGGAACTGGCTCTCCACTCCCCATTATCTGGTTATCATGGCTTCCTCCGCCAGTGTCCAGACTCGCTTGCTGAAGCTCGGCCACTTCTTCCTAGCAGCAGGCTACTGGATCACTGGGCAGCAGAGGTGCTTGGGAGCCGGAAGGGGGCGGAGCAATCAGGCAGGCAGTTGCAGTGCTGCCCAGCTATCTGTGGTGTGAGAAGAAGCAGGGGCACCCCACCGCTGGCAGTGCTGCAGCTAGCGGTGGTGGCAGCGGCGAGGCTGCTGGGCTGGGTCTTGAAAAAGGTGGAAAGAAGGGTGTTACGGCATGGAATGTACAAACTGCGAGACCCTGCTGGTAGCGCCTTTGTCTATTTAGTAGGAAGGGCACGTAACAGCCGGGGGGCAATGGAGGAAGCCCCTTTAGGGCTGGAGCCCCTTCAGGGCTGGAGCCCGGCGGCAACTGACTCCGTTGTCTCTGGCAGTTCTGCCCCTGGACTAGAGGAATGGTCAAGAACATGGCAACATTTAATGCCAAAAAATGCAAAATCATACACGTCTCAAAAATGCAAAGGCTAACTATAATATTAAGGGCATTATAATGGCAAGAGGAAAGCTATCTAAGTATTACTATTTCAGGTGAGCAATGTAACAAAGCAATAGGAAAGGCAAGTCAGATGCTTGTTTGCATAGGTTAAAGAACCAGTAGCAGAAAAAAGTAATACAGGTTGAGTATCCCATATGCAAATATTCCGAAATACGGAATATTCCGAAATACGGACTTTTTTGAGTGAGACTGAGATAGTGAAACCTTTGTTTTTTGATGGCTCAGTGTACACAAACTTTGTTTAATACTCAAAGTTATTAAAAATATTGTATTAAATGAACTTCAGACTGTGTGTATAAGGTGTATATGACACATGAATGAATTCTGTGAATGTACACACACTTTGTTTAATGCACAAAGTTATAAAAAATATTGGCTAAAATGACCTTCAGGCTGTGTGTATAAGGTGTATATGAAACATAAATGCATTCTGTGCTTAGATTTAGGTCCCATCACCATAATATCTCGTTATGGTATGCAATTATTCCAAAATACAGAAAAATCCGATATCCAAAATTCCTCTGGTCCCAAGCATTTTGGATAAGGGATACTCAACCTGTAATGCCACTGTATAGGTCCTTGGTACAGCCACATTTAGAATCCTGTGTTCAGTTCCAGAAGCCATATCTCCAGAAGGCTGTAAATACATTAGGGCAACTAAAATTGTGCATGGCCTACATCACAAAACTTACCTGGAAATACTAAAAGATTATGTGTATAGTTTGGAGAAGGGAAGAGGGAACATACAGTAATAGAAACATTTAAATATATAGGTAGGAATGTAATAGGGTGTGAGAATCAGAAAGTGAGAGATTTTGTGTTTTTTCCTGTTGTTTTTTTTTTTTTTTTATTGTTTGTTTTTTAAAGTGGCAATCCTTTACATGGCAAAACCAGGTTGATATTTGCCATGTAAAGGATTGCCACCGTGGGCATGTGTAGAAGGGGCACTGCTACTGTTGGCATTATGTGTGTAAGCTGCACTGATATGGTGGTTATGTGTATAAAGGGCACTGCGACTGTGGGTATTATTATTATTATTATTATTATTATTATTATTATTACATGCGGTGTAATGACAATAAGATAGTGCTACTGTGTGGCGTATTTTGATTTGGGGTGCTATTGTGTGGCCATGCCCCTTCCTTGTGATACCACACCTTCTTTTTTTAAGGAGCGCACTGTCCCTTTATTAAGTATTGGAGAGAGGGCCCAAATTAATAGTTTGCAGGGAGGCGCCAAACACCCTAGCACTGGCCCTTTGGTAGGGGACAGGATTTGCTTCTGCTTGTGCACATCTGTTATGATTGCCAGCCAACAGCACTGGTTTTGCCTATAACACTAACTATAAATATTTTGAATTGGTCCTGGACCACCAATCCAAGGCACCCCTGCAAGTGTCCTGAGGCACCCCAGGGTGCAGTTTGAGAACCACTGGTCTAGTGAGTATCCAGGATAATTATTGTAGCTAACTCAAACACAAACTCTATTCATAGGGCTGACTTCACTTAGGGGAGATGTTCTCACCCCGCAAAGAAGTGCGAGTATATACCGCACTTACGGTACCATTGGATTTACAGATATTTTCTTGCAATACACTATGGGGGTCATTCTGAGTTGATTGCTCGCTAGCAGTTTTTAGCAGCCATGCAAACGCATTGTCGCTGCCCACTGGAGAGTGTATATTCACTTTGGAGAAGTGCGAACACTTGAGCAGCAGAGCGCCTGCAAAATCGTTTCAAAATAAGACCAGCACTGTAGTTACACTTCGTGTGCGTTGATTCTAACAACCGAGGGACGGCTTTTGATGTCACACACCCATCCAGCGAATGCCCAGCCACGTCTGCATTTCTTCTGCCACGCCTGCATTTTTCCGAGCACTCCCTGAAAACGGTCAGTTGACACCCAGAAACGCCCTCTTTCTGTCAATCTCCTTGTGGCCTGTTCTGTGATTGGAATAATCGCTAGAACTAGTGCAAAACCACAATGGACTTTGTACCCGTACGATGCGCATGCACGTAACGTAATGGAGCATGCGCATGCACAGATTAGCCATTTTTTTTCAACTGATTGCTACGCAGCGAACAACGGCAGCAAGCGATCAACTCGGAATGACCCCCTATATACATAGAAACATGGATTTTTACTGCAGGAATTATGGTTAGTTTAGGGGTATCGGTTAGGGTCAACAGAGGTGTAGCTAGGGGTCCAAGCGCCCCTGGCAAAGTAAGGGACTGGCGCCCCCCCTTTCGATAAAGCATTGCAGTCCATTGGCAGTTACCATGTTGGAGCCACAGCAACTGACCCCCTCCCCCACACGCTGCCCTACATCATCGGCTGGGATTCACTGTTGGTGTGAAGCCACTGGGAACATTCTGGTAGCATTAGCAGCAGTCTGTGTCATAGATAGGGAAGGCAGAAGGTTAACTAGCTAATAGCAGTCTGTTGGCAGCAGAGGCTGGGCGGGGGGCTGAGAATGAGCCAACGCTGATCAGTGTCCAGTCTGCTCAGACAAAAATATTTTGTGATCAGGGCTGGTTCTAGACCAAAGGAGCCAATAGCAAAAATTTCCTTTGGCACCCCCCCCCCCCCACACACACACACACACACACACACACACACACACACACACACACACACCAAAAAAGAACATATCCCAGTTTAACATAACGCTATGTGGTGCAAGGTGTGGAGCTGGTCACTTGTATCAGACCTCTGACATTTGCCTTTTCACCCATATTGCATACTTTTTCTTGCAGGTTGTGTCTTAATTCAAGAAGTGTTCTAAGTACTTCAGCTTAGTATCTTTACTGACCCCTCTTTACCCCACACTACATAACTGACCCCTCTATACCCTACACACAGTAGCACTATCTTATTGTCATTACACCGCATGTAATAATAATAATAATAATACCCACAGTCGCAGTGCCCTTTATACACATAACCACCATATCAGTGCAGCTTACACACATAATGCCAACAGAAGCAGTGCCCCTTCTACACATGCCCACGGTGGCAATCCTTTACATGGCAAATATCAACCTGGTTTTGCCATGTAAAGGATTGCCACTTTAAAAACAAACAATCAAACAAAAACAAAAAAAAACAACAGGAAAAAACACAAAATCTCTCACTTTCTGATTCTCACACCCTATTACATTCCTCCCTATATATTTAAATGTTTCTATTACTGTATGTTCCCTCTTCCCTTCTCCAAACTATACACATCAACATTTTTTAGTATTTCCAGGTAAGTTTTGTGATGTAGGCCATGCACAATTTTAGTTGCCCTAATGTATTTACAGCCTTCTGGAGATATGGCTTCTGGAACTGAACACAGGATTCTAAATGTGGCTGTACCAAGGACCTATACAGTGGCATTACAGGTTGAGTATCCCTTATCCAAAATGCTTGGGACCAGAGGAATTTTGGATATCGGATTTTTCTGTATTTTGGAATAATTGCATACCATAACGAGATATTATGGTGATGGGACCTAAATCTAAGCACAGAATGCATTTATGTTTCATATACACCTTATACACACAGCCTGAAGGTCATTTTAGCCAATATTTTTTATAACTTTGTGCATTAAACAAAGTGTGTGTACATTCACAGAATTCATTCATGTGTCATATACACCTTATACACACAGTCTGAAGTTCATTTAATACAATATTTTTAATAACTTTGAGTATTAAACAAAGTTTGTGTACACTGAGCCATCAAAAAACAAAGGTTTCACTATCTCAGTCTCACTCAAAAAAGTCCGTATTTCGGAATATTCCGTATTTCGGAATATTTGCATATGGGATACTCAACCTGTATTACTTTTTTCTGCTACTGGTTCTTTAACCTATGCAAACAAGCATCTGACTTGCCTTTCCTATTGCTTTGTTACATTGCTCACCTGAAATAGTAATACTTAGATAGCTTTCCTCTTGCCATTATAATGCCCTTAATATTATAGTTAGCCTTTGCATTTTTGAGACGTGTATGATTTTGCATTTTTTGGCATTAAATGTTGCCATGTTCTTGACCATTCCTCTAGTCCAGGGGCAGAACTGCCAGAGACAACGGAGTCAGTTGCCGCCGGGCTCCAGCCCTGAAGGGGCTCCAGCCCTAAAGGGGCTTCCTCCATTGCCCCCCGGCTGTTACGTGCCCTTCCTACTAAATAGACAAAGGCGCTACCAGCAGGGTCTCGCAGTTTGTACATTCCATGCCGTAACACCCTTCTTTCCACCTTTTTCAAGACCCAGCCCAGCAGCCTCGCCGCTGCCACCACCGCTAGCTGCAGCACTGCCAGCGGTGGGGTGCCCCTGCTTCTTCTCACACCACAGATAGCTGGGCAGCACTGCAACTGCCTGCCTGATTGCTCCGCCCCCTTCCGGCTCCCAAGCACCTCTGCTGCCCAGTGATCCAGTAGCCTGCTGCTAGGAAGAAGTGGCCGAGCTTCAGCAAGCGAGTCTGGACACTGGCGGAGGAAGCCATGATAACCAGATAATGGGGAGTGGAGAGCCAGTTCCAAGGTAATACTTTATACAGCTGGTTGAAATCCTGGTCGGTGGATATGGATTCCAAGAAAACCCTGGAGGTGCTTCCTTTCAAGGGAGACACTCTCTTTGGAGAAGACCTCAATAAGATTGTAGCTGATCTGGCTACTGCTAAAACAGCTTGCCTACCTCGTATGACTCCTACCACGCAGAAGGCTAAAAGTACTTTCCCTTGGCCCTTTCATCCCTCAGGTAAAGCGTACCCAAGGTCAGGCATACCCAAAGAAAGCTCATGCTTCCAGACCTGCCAAGCCCAGACTGAAGCAAGCCTGGGCTGCCCATCAGCCTGCTTCCAAAACGGACAAGCCTGCCGCATGACGGTGCAGGCCTCCCTCTGGGGGATCCCAGGGTGGGTGGCCCGACTTTTAGGTTTGGCATAGAAAGGTATAATTCTAAGCTAGAGAATTCTGTTTGGAGCTCACCTTGTACTTTGTGAAGAAATAATCAGCATTGTGGCTGAGCAGATACATGTAGTGTGTGGCTGCAAACTGCATGGATCTGCTGCGTTGTAATGCTGATACTTTTTTTTTTGCAAAGTACCAATAGCTTCATATAATGTTCACAATTTTTATGCAGGATCAAATAGCTCAATAGGTAGGGTGTTTGATTAGAATTCAACAGGTTATAGGTTTGAATCCTGGGTATGGTAGTTTGAGATGTGTTATTTAATAAAGTATGTTGTTCTGACTGCTGGGATATCATACTAAATAAATGGAGTTGATCAATTTTTTTTTTATTTTTTTTTTAAACTAGGGACAATTTCCAGATACTTTTCTTTATAACTGAGATTGCCCCCTGGAACTTCACATCAGTTGACAACTATGCATGAGTGGGCAGTGCTTGCTCTGGATCTGCCCACCCATTTATGTGCCGTCATAAAAGAAAGCACAACTGACAGTTATCCTGGGCGTACACTACACAATTATCTGTCAGGCTATCTATCCAGTCTGGATGGATGGAATGAAAATCTGGTAATGTATAGTAGCAAATGTCAATTAACCATTTGCTCCCAAACACTAGAAAAGTGGTCAAAAATGGTCATTACACAAATTGGTTAAACCCAAAATTTAACCAATTTGTTTAGGGGACCATGTTTGTCCATTTTCTAGTGTTTGAGAGTAAATCGTTGATGGTCATTTGCTCACATAGATAACCGGATTTCTATTCCAACCAGCCAGTGTTGGAGATATGGTCTGCCAGATTACATAATGCATACCAGAGCCATAACTAGACTTTTTGGTGCCCTGTGACAGAGAATTATATGCCCCCCCCCTCCCCTCCCCATTTTTGCAATATGGACAAAGGGCGCATGCCTTGTGGGGAAGGGGCATAACAAGATTGGTCTCAGAGAAAGCACATGAGATATGAAGATATATCTAGTATACTTGACACTCAATGGTTTGTGGTATTGCCGGGGTGCCCTCCTTAAATGCATATACAGTCACACATGGCGTGTTTGTGCAAATGGCATATCAGCAGTCAGCACTAACTGGTGACATGCCATTTGTACAAGTAAGCCATGTGTGACTAATATATAAACATACTTTATTAAATAACACCTCAAACTATCATACCCAGGATTCAAATCTATAACCTGTTGAATTCTAATCAAACACCCTACCCATTGAGCTACTTGATCCTGCATCTATTCTAACCTCCAAAAACAGATTCAGTTGCATTTTCCAGCGTGTTTTGTTTGCGCCTTTGCAAATGTCTTACATCGACAAACTTATTTAGTACTATTTTGCAAATAGGGTTACATTGTCGCAACATTGTGTTCCCTAATTGCTTGATTTTTTAAATGCAACAATTGATAAAGACACCTGATAATTGCTCTGTGGAGTGTTATTTTGTGTCTACTTCTTATCTACATTTAATTCCCTACCTCTAATCAAGGCATTTTTAAATGCTGGGGGCTGCCAGGACGTGAGGCCTACCTAGACTTTAGATCGGAATTTGAATGTACTTGTGAACTAACTTAATTTCCTACTTCTAAATTCATTCCTAAATTCACTACTTACATTAATCCTGTAGTTGGGCATTTTGAGCCTTCAATTGTGGGTATTGTTTTGTGTCCAGACCAGCAGCTGGTGGTGTGCATTTGCTGGAAAGGCATCGAAGACCTCCGATATGCTGCATCTCCTGATGTGTGTCTCCCTCAAGTGGCTGTCAGCAAATGCATGCTAGACACCCCATTCCAAGCTGATTGTGACATCACGGAACATGCATCATAGAACAGGCATGCTAGAATATGGGTCTTCAACCTGCGACCCTCCAGCTGCTGTGGAACTACATATACCAGCATGCCCTGCCTCAGTTTTAGCATACCTTAATAGCAAAACTGTGGCAGGGCATGCTGGGATGTGTAGTTTCACAGCAGCTGGAGGGCCACAGGATGAAGACCCATGTGCTAGAGCCAAGCCGCAGGTACATTGAATGCTAGCAAGCTGAATGTTTAAATCCTTTTTGTTCCGCAGCATTCCAATGCGGAAGATTCCATGGAACCAGAGATTATTCCATTGAGAAGGACATGCTGCCTGGATGACTGCACTGTGCAAATTAAATCACGGAGCCAGTTGGCTTGTGGGTGGCTCTGGTGACTGGGTGGTTGGGTGGGCGGTGTGTCAGAGGTGGAGCACATGCAAATGAATGTGTATCATCCTGCTAGTGAGAGTGAAAACTCATGCAGGAGTGTGCCTGCTTGTCAGTGGGTTATGCACCTTGCCAGGCGTCAAATCTACATGGAGCAGCTGGAGGGGACAAGAGCAGGTTTGCAAAATATAGATAGAAGAGCATATATGCTGGCTCATTCTCCATGATTGTGTCAGCTTATGTTTTGGTGCACTGCACTTTCCTCCGCTAAGTTTTAGCCATTTTGGTTAAACGCAAGTGTAGTTGCTTCTCGCCCTTTTGGCTGTGATCTTGTATCGTGGTTGAAGAGTCTGCTGGAGGGATTGTTTTCTTCATTGACGAGAGACTGAAGATATTACAGGATGGAAGGCTTGGGAACACTATCTGTTTTTCAGTTGTGGAAGAGTTGAAAGACAGCTTTTACTTGCCAATATCTCTCTTTTGCAAAGAGCTACGCATTGGAAAATTCAGGGCTATACCGTGTAGATGAAGCACTAACAGGGGGCTTTAAAATTTTCATTCTAGTTTCCTTCGTTTGGGAGAAAAATGCAAAGGTACAAGACAGCTTTTCCTTGCCAATATCTCTCTTTTGCAAAGAGCTGCACATTGGAAAATTCAGGGCTATGCCGTGTAGATGATGGCCTAACAGGAGGCTTTAAAATTTTCTTTCTAGTGTCCTTCGTTTGGGAGAAAAATGCAAAGGTACAAGACAGCTTTTCCTTGCCAATATCTCTCTTTTGCAAAGAGCTACGCATTGGAAAATTCAGGGCTATGCCGTGTAGATGATGGCCTAACAGGAGGCTTTAAAATTTTCTTTCTAGTGTCCTTCGTTTGGGAGAAAAATGCAAAGGTACAAGACAGCTTTTCCTTGCCAATATCTCTCTTTTGCAAAGAGCTACGCATTGGAAAATTCAGGGCTATACCGTGTAGATGAAGCACTAACAGGAGGCTTTAAAATTTTCATTCTAGTGTCCTTCGTTTGGGAGAAAAATGCAAAGGTAGCTTGTGCCATCGCCACTCTGCTCCTTGTGCCGCCTTGACGGTTTACATGAGCCACTGCGGTGACGTTGTCTGACTGGATCAGAACCGGTTGGTCGCAAAGTAAGGTCTCCGCTTGACGTAGGGCATTGTATATGGCCCCTAGTTTCAGGATGTTGATGTGAAGACAAGTCTCTTGACTTGACCAAAGCCCTTGGAAATTTCTTCCCTGTGTGACTGCTCCCCAACCTTGGAGGCTTGCATCTGTGGTCACCAGGTTCCAGTACTGAATGCCGAATCTGCGTCACTCGAGAAGGTGAGCACTCTGCAGCCACCACAGGAGTGATACCCTGACCCTGGGGGACAGGGTGATCAACCAATGCATCTGTAAATGTGACCCAGACCACTTGTCCAGTAGGTCCCATTGGAAAGTATTCGCATGGAACCTGCCGAATGGAATGGCTTTGTATGATGCCACCATCTTTCCCAGGACTCGAGTGCAGTGATGCACTGACACAAGTTTTGGTTTCAATAGGTTCCTGACAAGAGTCATGAGTTCCTGGGCCTTTTCTATCGGGAGATAAACCCTCTTCTGGTCTGTGTCCAGAATCATGCCCAAGAAAGACAGACGAGTCGTAGGAACCAACTGCGACTTTGGGATATTGAAAATCCAGCCGTGTTGCTGTAACACTTTCAGTGAAAGTGATACGCTGTTCAGCAACTGCTCTCTTGATCTCACTTTTATGAGATCGCTCAAGTACGGGATAATTGTGACACCTTGCTTGCGCAGGAAAACCATCATTTCCACCATTACCTTGGTGAAAATTCTCTGGGCCGTGGAGAGACCAAACAGCAACGTCTGAAATTGGCAATGACAGTCCTGTACCGCAAATCTGACGTACAACTGATGAGATGGATAAATTTGGACATGAAGGTATGCATCCTGTACACAAATGCGGACAACAGGTGTCAAGCCGTGTGTTGCCTTTGTCAAGCTGTAATAAGTAGGGGTAAGGACGTTAACCACCTCAGAACATCCTCCCTTATACGTCACCTGCAGCGCATTAATCATAAGTCAGTGACAAGTTCAAAAACTTTGGATGACAGCGGAAGCAGTCCACTGACCACTAAATCCCTTCCTCTTGTAACCAATCTCCTGCAAACCACACCACCAACTCCCTCAGTGTCAATTTCCTCCTTAGACAGGAGAGCCAATAGTCCTGCAGGCCATGTCACTGGCAAGTCTGACGAGTCCTCTCCTGCCTGGGATTCCTCCGATGCATCCTTGAGTGTAACGCCTACTGCTGCTGGCGCTGCTGTTGTTGCTGCTGGGAGTCGATCGTCATCCCAGAGGGGAAGTCGGAAGACCACTTGTACTACTTCCAGTAGGCAATTGACTGTCCAACAGTCCTTTGCGAGGAAGATGAAATATCACAGCAGTCATCCTGCTGCAAAGCGGATAACTCAGGTCTTGTCAGCCTGGGTGGTGAGAAACGTGGTTCCGGTATCCATCGTTAATTCAGAGGCAACTAGAGACTTGATTGAGGTACTGTGTCCCCGGTACCAAATGCCATCTAGGTTCCATTTCTCTAGGCAGGCGATACCGAAAATGTACACAGACCTCAGAAAAAGAGTCACCAGTGTCCTAAAAAATGCAGTTGTACCCAATGTCCACTAGTCCACATGTCCGTGGTTAAGTGGAGCAGGGCAGACTCAGGACTATATGACTGTGACAGCCCACTGGGTAGATGTATTGCCTCCCGCAGCAAGAACAGCAGCGGCGGCACCAGTAGCAGCATCTCGCAAATGCCAACTCGTTCCTAGGCAGGCTACGCTTTGTATCACCGCTTTCCATAAGAGGCACACAGCTGACAACCTCTTACGGAAACTGAGGAACATCATCGCAGAATGGCTTACCCCAATTTGACTCTCCTGGGGATTTGTGACATCGGACAACGCCACCAATATTGTGCGTGCATTACATCTGGGCAAATTCCAGCACGTCCCATGTTTTGCACATACATTGAATTTGGTGGTGCAGAACTATTTAAAAAACGACAGGGGCGTGCAAGAGATGCTGTCGGTGGCCCGAAGAATTGCGGGCCACTTTCTGCATTCAGCCACCGCGTGCCGAAGACTGGAGCACCACCAAACATTCCTGAACCTGCCCTGCCATCCTCTGAAGCAAGAGGTGGTAACGAGGTGGAATTCAACCCTCTATATGCTTCAGAGGATGGAGGAGCAGCAAAAGGCCATTCAAGCCTATACATCTACCCACGATATAGGCAAAGGAGGGGGAATGCACCTGACTCAAGCGCAGTGGAGAATGATTTCAACGTTGTGCAAGGTTCTGCAATCCTTTGAACTTGCCACACGTGAAGTCAGTTCAGACACTGCCAGCATGAGTCAGGTCATTCCCCTCATCAGGCTTTTGCAGAAGAAGCTGGAGACATTGAAGGAGGAGCTAAAACAGAGCGATTCCGCTAGGCATGTGGGACTTGTGGATGGAGCCCTTAATTCGCTTAACCAGGATTCAATCTGTTGAAATCAGAGCAATAAATTTTGGCCACCGTGCTCGATCCTAGATTTAAAACCTACATTGTATCTCTCTTTCCTGCAGACACAAGTCTGCAGAGGTTCAAAGACCTGCTGGTGAGAAAATTGTCAAGTCAAGCGGAACGTGACCCGTCAACAGCTCCTCCTTCACATTCTCCCGCAACTGGGGGTGCGAGGAAAAGGCTAAGAATTCCGAGCCCACCCGCTGGCGGTGATGCAGGGCAGTCTGGAGTGAGTGCTGACATCTGGTCCGGACTGAAGGACCTGGCAACGATTACTGACATGTCGTCTACTGTCACTGCATATGATTCTGTCACCTTTGAAAGAATGGTGGAGGATTATATGAGTGACCGCATCCAGGTAGGCACGTCAGACAGTCCGTATGTATACTGGCAGGAAAAAGAGGCAATTTGGAGGCCCTTGCACAAACTGGCTTTATTCTACCTAAGTTGCCCTCCCTCCAGTGTGTACTCCAAAAGAGTGTTTAGTGCAGCCGCTCACCTTGTCAGCAATCGGCGTACGAGGTTACTTCCAGAAAATGTGGAGAAGATGATGATCATCAAAATGAATTATAATCAATTCCTCCGTGGAGACATTCACCAGCAATTGCCTCCAGAAAGTACACAGGGATCTGAGATGGTGGATTCCAGTGGGGACGAATTAATAATCTGTGAGGAGGGCGATGTACACAGTGAAAGGGGTGAGGAATCGGAGGATGATGAGGTGAACATCTTGCCTCTGTAGAGCCTGTTTGTGCAAGGAGAGATTGATTGCTTCTTTTTTGGTGGGGGTCCAAACCAACCAGTCATTTCAGTCAGCCGTGTGGCAGACCCTGTTGCTGAAATGATGGATTCGTCAATGTTTTTCTTTTCAATCTAAGCCCCTGCAGTTTTTTGTAAGAATCTGCTTCGCTATGATGATCAACAAGTCACAAGGGCAAACACTCAGGGCTGGAGGCGTAGATCTTAGGACCAGCTGCTACAAGCATGGCAAAGGTGTCACTATCATTGGTGACACCCAGAAAGGTAGCGAGGGAGATTGTAATGCAGTGCGCGCAGATAAGCAGCGCAATGGTAAAATGGAGGCATGGTCTCATAGGTAGGGGTGTGGCCTGTTGGCCTGAATCTCCATTTTGTTGCTCCGGGTATCCCGGGGGTTGAGTGCTGCACCCGGGGACTAGTGTGTGAGTGGTGCTGGCTCCTGCACAGTGACAGAAACTGGGTGTTGCACGTAATGTCACAGTGAAACACCCATATTCTGTCACTGAAGAGGAGCCGGCACTTTGGTGTCACCCCCCTTGGCGGGTGACACTCGGGTGTGGGCCGCAACCCCGTTGTGATGCCACTGACCCATGGGAAGCTTTACGTGGCTTACCCATGTGTTAGTAGCCCCAAGCATCTTTTGTGTTAGTCCCTGAAGAAAAACTTCAAATATTTACAAATAAATTTTGTAATCAATGGGCCTAATTCAGTAAGGATTGCAAATTCTGCTAAGTAACAGAATTTGCAATCCTTTGGTTCGCATGCTGGGGCCACCCAGCATGCCGCCTCCCTTCTTGACCACGCTGAAATTGCAGTCGCAGTGCAGTTCAGCGTGATCATAAAAAATGGGTTAGCCTCCTGTTGGTGCAGACTGTATGTGTGCGCAGGAAGCCGCCACCATTTTTGTGATCGCAGCTGCTGCATGTGATGTCATGCAACCGCTCTGACCACGCCTCCTGTTTCTCCGTTGCCGACCCCATTTTGAAGCCCTGCCCACGCACCGCTCCATCTCCGACTTGGAAATGGAGTGTTGCTGACCCCCCCCCCCCCCAGCACCGATTGACAGTCAGAGGCGATCGCATTAACTGCGGGGTGCCGCAGAAAATGCAGGCGCATGCGTATGCTCTTAGCAATTTTTGCAGTTGGACTGCTTATTGCGATTGCAATCCAACCTGAATCAGGCTCTATTACCTATCACAATGCACTGCGGGTAGTACAAAATGGGGTTAATATAAGAGAAAACCCCCCAGAGCTGTGCTCCTTAACTGTCCCTGGTGGCTAGTGGAGCGGCTGCCCAGTAATCAGTGTCCACGCCAGTGCGCACATGGCCCGCCCCCTACAGCCACGCTGGATCACGGTATAGTGTGGGCACAGAAGTCCCTTACCTCCCTTTCATCAGCGGCCTCGTGATCCCGGAGGGCGGTGTGTGTGTGACTGACCTTAGGAAGAAACCGGAGCCTCCGCTGCAGTGACCCAGCAACCAGGGCGCGGGAGTATACTGCGCCGCTGGGAGTGATGGAGCTGCAGTAAAGATGTCTATTAGACCTAGCCTGCTGCAGCCCTTGTAGATTCTTATAAAAAAAAGTTCTTCTTTTCTTGTCAAAATTAATAGCTAAGAATAGGCTGCCTGAGGCAGCCCCCTCTTAAGTGGCCTGCTACTGAAGGCACCAACTACAAACTGAGCTCCCTGTTCATGGAAGCGAGGTTATAGAGGAGGGGGCGCTGAGCATCTTGGGAACAGTCAAAAGCTTTGAGCCTGTTGGTGCCTCAGATCAAGATCCTACTCTACACCCCAATGTGAATCCTTGTGGAGTCCAGTGTACCCCACAGAAGAAATGAATGTGTCACACCCATTGGCAGCAACATTAGAATAGCTGTTGATGGGCACAATTGAGAAAGGAAGGGGGAAAAACATTTGAATCCAGCACATATATGTAATTTGAATATGTAATTTGTACCTTCCTACTTTAAAATGTAATGGATGAACCTCACCCTGTGAGAACTATCTTCATGATCAAGAGATCTCATACGCAAGAAAAGCATGTGCTGGGATAGGGCTGTGGAGGGCGGCTGCTCGGGCACACACCCGTCAAGTTAAGGAGATTCAACTGAGGAAGCACAAGGGAACTGCAGGGAGACCACATATTTTCAGATGAACATGAGAGGGCGGAAGGCTGCCTAATACTGAAGCACCCTCAAACATCAAACCATATGCAACAACTAGTACAAGCATTCCTGGGGAAAGGTCTGCAGCAGACGGATTTGCATACAGTGATGTCATCCAAGCAATGGGCATAGTTGGCTGCAACCCTCGTCTGCATATGAAAAGAGAAAATGGTCACGCAGGGCATGGCGGCCTTTGTGGGGTTGCGCTTGGATGACCCCTAGATCGCTTTATACACCCCCATCAGTGTGGGGCTCATGTTGGCCATGCCCAAGCCCCTGAAGCATTCAAGCTGATTTCTTGCAGCAGCTGGACCCAGTAACAGCTCCAGAGTTGCTCTACAAGACAAGTAAAAGGGTGTGAGCCCTGCAGCACCACCTGTAGTTTGCATACACACATATATAGGACAGCATCTCTTATATGCCCCAGGGGCAATAAAATAGTAGCCTTATCTAGGGTATCCGTCCATGCCGCTACAGCACTACACACCCAGGCCGACGCAATTGCCGGTCTGAGTAAGGTACCTGAATGTGTATAAATGGACTTCAGGGTAATCTCCTGTTTGCGGTCAGCAGACTCTTTGAGGGTAGCCGTATCCTGGGATGGGAGGGCTACCTTCTTGGATAAGCGTGTTAATGCTTTGTCCACCCAAGGGGAGGATTCCCATCGTAACCTATCCGTTGATGGGAAAGGGGAATCCTTTTGGAAATCTGCAGGAGATTCCCAAGCTTTTTCACATAACTCGTTCAGCTCGTGTGAGTGGGGAAAGGTTACCTCAGGCTTCTTTCCCTTGTACATATGTACCCTCTTGTCAGGGACAGGGGGCTCCTCTGTGATGTGCAAAACATCTTTTATTGCCATAATCATATATCAAATGTATTTTGCCAATTTTGGCTGTAACTTTGCATCATCGTAATGGAGTCAGAATCCGTGTCGGTATCTGTGTCAACAATCTGGATAGTGGGCGCTTATGAGACCCTGACAGTCCCTGCGACATAGGATTAGGCATTGGTTGAGACCCTGACTGTCCCAAAGCTTCTGCCTTGTCTAATCTTTTGTGCAATGAGTTTACACTAGCATTTAAAACATTCCACATATCCATCCAATCAGGTGTCGGCGGAGACACCACGTTCATTTGCTCCCGCTCCTCTCTAATATAGCCTTCTTCCTCAGACATGTCGACACACGCGTACCGACACACCACACACACAGGGAATACTTTTACTGAAGACATTTCCCCCACAAGGCCCTTTGGAGAGACAGAGAGAGAGTATGCCAGCACATACCCCAGCGCTATATAACCCAGGAATAGCACAGTAACTTAATGTTTGAACAATCGGTGAGGGGGAACATCTTGAAACCCCAGTTTGTACCCTTGGTACACTATTTGTAAAACACACGAGTCCATGTCCGAATGAATCCAGAACTGACTGAAGAGTTTTAGACGTGCCCCCACTGGTGCGGGCTCCTGCAAGAGAGCCCCAGCGTCATGCAGTGGATTTGGCAGAAGCAGAGGATGATCTCTGCTCCTGCGATCTTGAAGAGGATGCAGACCTCTTCTCTCTTCTCCTTCCTCTACCTGCAAAGAAAGGGGAATCTTAACTTCTTGCATATCTATTGGGCCGAAATGACTGCATCAGATAATGATGCGTCTTCATCCGTTGGGAGGGAACATAGGGCAAGAAGGTTGACTTACCTGCGGGAGCTGCCGAGATCAAATTAACTAGGCAGTCACCAAACAAGGCTTCACCTTCATAGGGAAGAGACTCCCTTTCTTCTTGGAGTCAGCATCAGCATTCTCTTGGTGAATCCACAATGCCCTCCTATCCGACACTGCCATGAAATTGGCCCGTGAACTCAAGAGTCCTATATCCCTTGCAGTCTCACGTAAGTATGCTGCAGTGTCCTTGATATGATACAACGTAAGGAGTATCCCATCTCTCCAGGGTATCTATATCGGATGACAAGGTATTCGACCAATTCTTGAATACTACTACTCACCCATGCACATGTAATGGCAGGTCTAAGTAATGTACCCGTGGTTACATAACTAGAAATAATGTAGCTTCCTGCATACGATTCGCTGGATTTGTGACAGGGCCCCGTGCAGAACAGGGGGCGACTCCCACTTTATTCTGTCCGCGGCGGGAAATGAATAAACAACCAGAATCCTTTTGGGGATTTGAAACCATCTTGTCGAGCTGGCCCAGACTTTCTCAAACAGAGATGGAGGAACGTTACATCAGCTTTCATTATATATCTATATATACATACATATAGACCCCTTTGTCAGGAACAGCAGGGTCTTCAGTGATTTTAATATGTCCTTAATATCCACAATCATGTACTGAATGCTCCTTGCCAATATTGGATCTAATCAGGAAACATTATGGTCGACATAAGTATCAGTATCCGTGTCAGTATCAGTGTGTAGTAACTGGGCAAAATAACATTTTTGCGACCCAGCGGGGCCTGAGGGAAAAGAAACATAGCCATGAATATCACATCTATTCTCTACGTCTGTGTCTGGGACACAGATTTATCCAACCTTACTCTGATATTACTGAAACATTTACCCAGTCAGTTATTGGTGGTGCCAACAGGGCCACCATCATATGTCTGCATTCCTAATATAGTTTCCTCTTGGGAAAAACATTCAGCCACCGACATGTTGACACACATATACCAAGTACCCACAGACACACCGGCTTATGGGGGACAGACCGTCAGTAAATCTGTCAGAGGGACACAGAGGATTTTTCAGCTCACAATCCAGCGCCAAAAGTACACAGTCTGGGAAATAATAAACTCTATAGTGATAGACTTGTAATGCTCTAAAGATGTTCTGGTGAGGTGAGGAAGAAGCCCCGCCGCTGTAATGGCGCGTATCTGTCCCGCTCAGAAATAATTAATTACGCTAGTGGGGTAAGGACAGTGCCCAGGCACTAATGTCCACTTTTTCCAGCCTTTTGTGAGGAATTTATGCTGCCCAGGGTGCCCCCCCCCCCCCGTGCCCTGCACCCTGCAGTGCCTGTGTTTGTGTGTGAGCATGGCGCGCAGCGTTCCGCTCGCTGCTCGGTACCTCAGAATGCTGTCACTGAAGAAGAAGTCTTCTGTTCTTCTGCTACTCACCTGTCTTCTGGCTCTGTAAGGGGGTGACGGCAGGCTGCGGGAGTGTGCATCTAGGCGTACCCAGCGATCAGCACCCTCAGGAGCTAATGGTGTCCTGTCAGCCTGAAGCAGAGCCATTGAACTCACTAGAAGTTGGTCATACTTCTCTCCCCTAAGTCCCACGAAGCAGGGAGACTGTTGCCAGCAGCCTCCCTGAAAATAAAAAAAACTAACAAGTCTTTTCAGAGAAACTCAGTAGAGCTCCCCTGTAGTGCATCCAGTATCACTGCGCACAATACTAAAACTGGAGTCTGGAGGAGGGGCATAGAGGGAGGAGACAGTTCACACCCTTTGAAAGTCTTAAAGTGCCCATGTCTCCTGCGGATCCCGTCTATACCCCATGGTTCTTAATGTGACCCCAGCATCCTCTAGGACGTATGAGAAAACATACATGCATGTTTGTCCATTTTCTAGTGTTTGAGAGTAAATCGTTGATGGTCATTTGCTCACATAGATAACCGGATTTCTATTCCAACCAGCCAGTGTTGGAGATATGGTCTGCCAGATTACATAATGCATACCAGAGCCATAACTAGACTTTTTGGTGCCCTGTGACAGAGAATTATATGCCCCCCCCCTCCCCTCCCCATTTTTGCAATATGGACAAAGGGCGCATGCCTTGTGGGGAAGGGGCATAACAAGATTGGTCTCAGAGAAAGCACATGAGATATGAAGATATATCTAGTATACTTGACACTCAATGGTTTGTGGTATTGCCGGGGTGCCCTCCTTAAATGCATATACAGTCACACATGGCGTGTTTGTGCAAATGGCATATCAGCAGTCAGCACTAACTGGTGACATGCCATTTGTACAAGTAAGCCATGTGTGACTAATATATAAACATACTTTATTAAATAACACCTCAAACTATCATACCCAGGATTCAAATCTATAACCTGTTGAATTCTAATCAAACACCCTACCCATTGAGCTACTTGATCCTGCATCTATTCTAACCTCCAAAAACAGATTCAGTTGCATTTTCCAGCGTGTTTTGTTTGCGCCTTTGCAAATGTCTTACATCGACAAACTTATTTAGTACTATTTTGCAAATAGGGTTACATTGTCGCAACATTGTGTTCCCTAATTGCTTGATTTTTTAAATGCAACAATTGATAAAGACACCTGATAATTGCTCTGTGGAGTGTTATTTTGTGTCTACTTCTTATCTACATTTAATTCCCTACCTCTAATCAAGGCATTTTTAAATGCTGGGGGCTGCCAGGACGTGAGGCCTACCTAGACTTTAGATCGGAATTTGAATGTACTTGTGAACTAACTTAATTTCCTACTTCTAAATTCATTCCTAAATTCACTACTTACATTAATCCTGTAGTTGGGCATTTTGAGCCTTCAATTGTGGGTATTGTTTTGTGTCCAGACCAGCAGCTGGTGGTGTGCATTTGCTGGAAAGGCATCGAAGACCTCCGATATGCTGCATCTCCTGATGTGTGTCTCCCTCAAGTGGCTGTCAGCAAATGCATGCTAGACACCCCATTCCAAGCTGATTGTGACATCACGGAACATGCATCATAGAACAGGCATGCTAGAATATGGGTCTTCAACCTGCGACCCTCCAGCTGCTGTGGAACTACATATACCAGCATGCCCTGCCTCAGTTTTAGCATACCTTAATAGCAAAACTGTGGCAGGGCATGCTGGGATGTGTAGTTTCACAGCAGCTGGAGGGCCACAGGATGAAGACCCATGTGCTAGAGCCAAGCCGCAGGTACATTGAATGCTAGCAAGCTGAATGTTTAAATCCTTTTTGTTCCGCAGCATTCCAATGCGGAAGATTCCATGGAACCAGAGATTATTCCATTGAGAAGGACATGCTGCCTGGATGACTGCACTGTGCAAATTAAATCACGGAGCCAGTTGGCTTGTGGGTGGCTCTGGTGACTGGGTGGTTGGGTGGGCGGTGTGTCAGAGGTGGAGCACATGCAAATGAATGTGTATCATCCTGCTAGTGAGAGTGAAAACTCATGCAGGAGTGTGCCTGCTTGTCAGTGGGTTATGCACCTTGCCAGGCGTCAAATCTACATGGAGCAGCTGGAGGGGACAAGAGCAGGTTTGCAAAATATAGATAGAAGAGCATATATGCTGGCTCATTCTCCATGATTGTGTCAGCTTATGTTTTGGTGCACTGCACTTTCCTCCGCTAAGTTTTAGCCATTTTGGTTAAACGCAAGTGTAGTTGCTTCTCGCCCTTTTGGCTGTGATCTTGTATCGTGGTTGAAGAGTCTGCTGGAGGGATTGTTTTCTTCATTGACGAGAGACTGAAGATATTACAGGATGGAAGGCTTGGGAACACTATCTGTTTTTCAGTTGTGGAAGAGTTGAAAGACAGCTTTTACTTGCCAATATCTCTCTTTTGCAAAGAGCTACGCATTGGAAAATTCAGGGCTATACCGTGTAGATGAAGCACTAACAGGGGGCTTTAAAATTTTCATTCTAGTTTCCTTCGTTTGGGAGAAAAATGCAAAGGTACAAGACAGCTTTTCCTTGCCAATATCTCTCTTTTGCAAAGAGCTGCACATTGGAAAATTCAGGGCTATGCCGTGTAGATGATGGCCTAACAGGAGGCTTTAAAATTTTCTTTCTAGTGTCCTTCGTTTGGGAGAAAAATGCAAAGGTACAAGACAGCTTTTCCTTGCCAATATCTCTCTTTTGCAAAGAGCTACGCATTGGAAAATTCAGGGCTATGCCGTGTAGATGATGGCCTAACAGGAGGCTTTAAAATTTTCTTTCTAGTGTCCTTCGTTTGGGAGAAAAATGCAAAGGTACAAGACAGCTTTTCCTTGCCAATATCTCTCTTTTGCAAAGAGCTACGCATTGGAAAATTCAGGGCTATACCGTGTAGATGAAGCACTAACAGGAGGCTTTAAAATTTTCATTCTAGTGTCCTTCGTTTGGGAGAAAAATGCAAAGGTAGCTTGTGCCATCGCCACTCTGCTCCTTGTGCCGCCTTGACGGTTTACATGAGCCACTGCGGTGACGTTGTCTGACTGGATCAGAACCGGTTGGTCGCAAAGTAAGGTCTCCGCTTGACGTAGGGCATTGTATATGGCCCCTAGTTTCAGGATGTTGATGTGAAGACAAGTCTCTTGACTTGACCAAAGCCCTTGGAAATTTCTTCCCTGTGTGACTGCTCCCCAACCTTGGAGGCTTGCATCTGTGGTCACCAGGTTCCAGTACTGAATGCCGAATCTGCGTCACTCGAGAAGGTGAGCACTCTGCAGCCACCACAGGAGTGATACCCTGACCCTGGGGGACAGGGTGATCAACCAATGCATCTGTAAATGTGACCCAGACCACTTGTCCAGTAGGTCCCATTGGAAAGTATTCGCATGGAACCTGCCGAATGGAATGGCTTTGTATGATGCCACCATCTTTCCCAGGACTCGAGTGCAGTGATGCACTGACACAAGTTTTGGTTTCAATAGGTTCCTGACAAGAGTCATGAGTTCCTGGGCCTTTTCTATCGGGAGATAAACCCTCTTCTGGTCTGTGTCCAGAATCATGCCCAAGAAAGACAGACGAGTCGTAGGAACCAACTGCGACTTTGGGATATTGAAAATCCAGCCGTGTTGCTGTAACACTTTCAGTGAAAGTGATACGCTGTTCAGCAACTGCTCTCTTGATCTCACTTTTATGAGATCGCTCAAGTACGGGATAATTGTGACACCTTGCTTGCGCAGGAAAACCATCATTTCCACCATTACCTTGGTGAAAATTCTCTGGGCCGTGGAGAGACCAAACAGCAACGTCTGAAATTGGCAATGACAGTCCTGTACCGCAAATCTGACGTACGACTGATGAGATGGATAAATTTGGACATGAAGGTATGCATCCTGTACACAAATGCGGACAACAGGTGTCAAGCCGTGTGTTGCCTTTGTCAAGCTGTAATAAGTAGGGGTAAGGACGTTAACCACCTCAGAACATCCTCCCTTATACGTCACCTGCAGCGCATTAATCATAAGTCAGTGACAAGTTCAAAAACTTTGGATGACAGCGGAAGCAGTCCACTGACCACTAAATCCCTTCCTCTTGTAACAAATCTCCTGCAAACCACACCACCAACTCCCTCAGTGTCAATTTCCTCCTTAGACAGGAGAGCCAATAGTCCTGCAGGCCATGTCACTGGCAAGTCTGACGAGTCCTCTCCTGCCTGGGATTCCTCCGATGCATCCTTGAGTGTAACGCCTACTGCTGCTGGCGCTGCTGTTGTTGCTGCTGGGAGTCGATCGTCATCCCAGAGGGGAAGTCGGAAGACCACTTGTACTACTTCCAGTAGGCAATTGACTGTCCAACAGTCCTTTGCGAGGAAGATGAAATATCACAGCAGTCATCCTGCTGCAAAGCGGATAACTCAGGTCTTGTCAGCCTGGGTGGTGAGAAACGTGGTTCCGGTATCCATCGTTAATTCAGAGGCAACTAGAGACTTGATTGAGGTACTGTGTCCCCGGTACCAAATGCCATCTAGGTTCCATTTCTCTAGGCAGGCGATACCGAAAATGTACACAGACCTCAGAAAAAGAGTCACCAGTGTCCTAAAAAATGCAGTTGTACCCAATGTCCACTAGTCCACATGTCCGTGGTTAAGTGGAGCAGGGCAGACTCAGGACTATATGACTGTGACAGCCCACTGGGTAGATGTATTGCCTCCCGCAGCAAGAACAGCAGCGGCGGCACCAGTAGCAGCATCTCGCAAATGCCAACTCGTTCCTAGGCAGGCTACGCTTTGTATCACCGCTTTCCATAAGAGGCACACAGCTGACAACCTCTTACGGAAACTGAGGAACATCATCGCAGAATGGCTTACCCCAATTTGACTCTCCTGGGGATTTGTGACATCGGACAACGCCACCAATATTGTGCGTGCATTACATCTGGGCAAATTCCAGCACGTCCCATGTTTTGCACATACATTGAATTTGGTGGTGCAGAACTATTTAAAAAACGACAGGGGCGTGCAAGAGATGCTGTCGGTGGCCCGAAGAATTGCGGGCCACTTTCTGCATTCAGCCACCGCGTGCCGAAGACTGGAGCACCACCAAACATTCCTGAACCTGCCCTGCCATCCTCTGAAGCAAGAGGTGGTAACGAGGTGGAATTCAACCCTCTATATGCTTCAGAGGATGGAGGAGCAGCAAAAGGCCATTCAAGCCTATACATCTACCCACGATATAGGCAAAGGAGGGGGAATGCACCTGACTCAAGCGCAGTGGAGAATGATTTCAACGTTGTGCAAGGTTCTGCAATCCTTTGAACTTGCCACACGTGAAGTCAGTTCAGACACTGCCAGCATGAGTCAGGTCATTCCCCTCATCAGGCTTTTGCAGAAGAAGCTGGAGACATTGAAGGAGGAGCTAAAACAGAGCGATTCCGCTAGGCATGTGGGACTTGTGGATGGAGCCCTTAATTCGCTTAACCAGGATTCAATCTGTTGAAATCAGAGCAATAAATTTTGGCCACCGTGCTCGATCCTAGATTTAAAACCTACATTGTATCTCTCTTTCCTGCAGACACAAGTCTGCAGAGGTTCAAAGACCTGCTGGTGAGAAAATTGTCAAGTCAAGCGGAACGTGACCCGTCAACAGCTCCTCCTTCACATTCTCCCGCAACTGGGGGTGCGAGGAAAAGGCTAAGAATTCCGAGCCCACCCGCTGGCGGTGATGCAGGGCAGTCTGGAGTGAGTGCTGACATCTGGTCCGGACTGAAGGACCTGGCAACGATTACTGACATGTCGTCTACTGTCACTGCATATGATTCTGTCACCTTTGAAAGAATGGTGGAGGATTATATGAGTGACCGCATCCAGGTAGGCACGTCAGACAGTCCGTATGTATACTGGCAGGAAAAAGAGGCAATTTGGAGGCCCTTGCACAAACTGGCTTTATTCTACCTAAGTTGCCCTCCCTCCAGTGTGTACTCCAAAAGAGTGTTTAGTGCAGCCGCTCACCTTGTCAGCAATCGGCGTACGAGGTTACTTCCAGAAAATGTGGAGAAGATGATGATCATCAAAATGAATTATAATCAATTCCTCCGTGGAGACATTCACCAGCAATTGCCTCCAGAAAGTACACAGGGATCTGAGATGGTGGATTCCAGTGGGGACGAATTAATAATCTGTGAGGAGGGCGATGTACACAGTGAAAGGGGTGAGGAATCGGAGGAGGATGAGGTGAACATCTTGCCTCTGTAGAGCCTGTTTGTGCAAGGAGAGATTGATTGCTTCTTTTTTGGTGGGGGTCCAAACCAACCAGTCATTTCAGTCAGCCGTGTGGCAGACCCTGTTGCTGAAATGATGGATTCGTCAATGTTTTTCTTTTCAATCTAAGCCCCTGCAGTTTTTTGTAAGAATCTGCTTCGCTATGATGATCAACAAGTCACAAGGGCAAACACTCAGGGCTGGAGGCGTAGATCTTAGGACCAGCTGCTACAAGCATGGCAAAGGTGTCACTATCATTGGTGACACCCAGAAAGGTAGCGAGGGAGATTGTAATGCAGTGCGCGCAGATAAGCAGCGCAATGGTAAAATGGAGGCATGGTCTCATAGGTAGGGGTGTGGCCTGTTGGCCTGAATCTCCATTTTGTTGCTCCGGGTATCCCGGGGGTTGAGTGCTGCACCCGGGGACTAGTGTGTGAGTGGTGCTGGCTCCTGCACAGTGACAGAAACTGGGTGTTGCACGTAATGTCACAGTGAAACACCCATATTCTGTCACTGAAGAGGAGCCGGCACTTTGGTGTCACCCCCCTTGGCGGGTGACACTCGGGTGTGGGCCGCAACCCCGTTGTGATGCCACTGACCCATGGGAAGCTTTACGTGGCTTACCCATGTGTTAGTAGCCCCAAGCATCTTTTGTGTTAGTCCCTGAAGAAAAACTTCAAATATTTACAAATAAATTTTGTAATCAATGGGCCTAATTCAGTAAGGATTGCAAATTCTGCTAAGTAACAGAATTTGCAATCCTTTGGTTCGCATGCTGGGGCCACCCAGCATGCCGCCTCCCTTCTTGACCACGCTGAAATTGCAGTCGCAGTGCAGTTCAGCGTGATCATAAAAAATGGGTTAGCCTCCTGTTGGTGCAGACTGTATGTGTGCGCAGGAAGCCGCCACCATTTTTGTGATCGCAGCTGCTGCATGTGATGTCATGCAACCGCTCTGACCACGCCTCCTGTTTCTCCGTTGCCGACCCCATTTTGAAGCCCTGCCCACGCACCGCTCCATCTCCGACTTGGAAATGGAGTGTTGCTGACCCCCCCCCCCCCCCAGCACCGATTGACAGTCAGAGGCGATCGCATTAACTGCGGGGTGCCGCAGAAAATGCAGGCGCATGCGTATGCTCTTAGCAATTTTTGCAGTTGGACTGCTTATTGCGATTGCAATCCAACCTGAATCAGGCTCTATTACCTATCACAATGCACTGCGGGTAGTACAAAATGGGGTTAATATAAGAGAAAACCCCCCAGAGCTGTGCTCCTTAACTGTCCCTGGTGGCTAGTGGAGCGGCTGCCCAGTAATCAGTGTCCACGCCAGTGCGCACATGGCCCGCCCCCTACAGCCACGCTGGATCACGGTATAGTGTGGGCACAGAAGTCCCTTACCTCCCTTTCATCAGCGGCCTCGTGATCCCGGAGGGCGGTGTGTGTGTGACTGACCTTAGGAAGAAACCGGAGCCTCCGCTGCAGTGACCCAGCAACCAGGGCGCGGGAGTATACTGCGCCGCTGGGAGTGATGGAGCTGCAGTAAAGATGTCTATTAGACCTAGCCTGCTGCAGCCCTTGTAGATTCTTATAAAAAAAAGTTCTTCTTTTCTTGTCAAAATTAATAGCTAAGAATAGGCTGCCTGAGGCAGCCCCCTCTTAAGTGGCCTGCTACTGAAGGCACCAACTACAAACTGAGCTCCCTGTTCATGGAAGCGAGGTTATAGAGGAGGGGGCGCTGAGCATCTTGGGAACAGTCAAAAGCTTTGAGCCTGTTGGTGCCTCAGATCAAGATCCTACTCTACACCCCAATGTGAATCCTTGTGGAGTCCAGTGTACCCCACAGAAGAAATGAATGTGTCACACCCATTGGCAGCAACATTAGAATAGCTGTTGATGGGCACAATTGAGAAAGGAAGGGGGAAAAACATTTGAATCCAGCACATATATGTAATTTGAATATGTAATTTGTACCTTCCTACTTTAAAATGTAATGGATGAACCTCACCCTGTGAGAACTATCTTCATGATCAAGAGATCTCATACGCAAGAAAAGCATGTGCTGGGATAGGGCTGTGGAGGGCGGCTGCTCGGGCACACACCCGTCAAGTTAAGGAGATTCAACTGAGGAAGCACAAGGGAACTGCAGGGAGACCACATATTTTCAGATGAACATGAGAGGGCGGAAGGCTGCCTAATACTGAAGCACCCTCAAACATCAAACCATATGCAACAACTAGTACAAGCATTCCTGGGGAAAGGTCTGCAGCAGACGGATTTGCATACAGTGATGTCATCCAAGCAATGGGCATAGTTGGCTGCAACCCTCGTCTGCATATGAAAAGAGAAAATGGTCACGCAGGGCATGGCGGCCTTTGTGGGGTTGCGCTTGGATGACCCCTAGATCGCTTTATACACCCCCATCAGTGTGGGGCTCATGTTGGCCATGCCCAAGCCCCTGAAGCATTCAAGCTGATTTCTTGCAGCAGCTGGACCCAGTAACAGCTCCAGAGTTGCTCTACAAGACAAGTAAAAGGGTGTGAGCCCTGCAGCACCACCTGTAGTTTGCATACACACATATATAGGACAGCATCTCTTATATGCCCCAGGGGCAATAAAATAGTAGCCTTATCTAGGGTATCCGTCCATGCCGCTACAGCACTACACACCCAGGCCGACGCAATTGCCGGTCTGAGTAAGGTACCTGAATGTGTATAAATGGACTTCAGGGTAATCTCCTGTTTGCGGTCAGCAGACTCTTTGAGGGTAGCCGTATCCTGGGATGGGAGGGCTACCTTCTTGGATAAGCGTGTTAATGCTTTGTCCACCCAAGGGGAGGATTCCCATCGTAACCTATCCGTTGATGGGAAAGGGGAATCCTTTTGGAAATCTGCAGGAGATTCCCAAGCTTTTTCACATAACTCGTTCAGCTCGTGTGAGTGGGGAAAGGTTACCTCAGGCTTCTTTCCCTTGTACATATGTACCCTCTTGTCAGGGACAGGGGGCTCCTCTGTGATGTGCAAAACATCTTTTATTGCCATAATCATATATCAAATGTATTTTGCCAATTTTGGCTGTAACTTTGCATCATCGTAATGGAGTCAGAATCCGTGTCGGTATCTGTGTCAACAATCTGGATAGTGGGCGCTTATGAGACCCTGACAGTCCCTGCGACATAGGATTAGGCATTGGTTGAGACCCTGACTGTCCCAAAGCTTCTGCCTTGTCTAATCTTTTGTGCAATGAGTTTACACTAGCATTTAAAACATTCCACATATCCATCCAATCAGGTGTCGGCGGAGACACCACGTTCATTTGCTCCCGCTCCTCTCTAATATAGCCTTCTTCCTCAGACATGTCGACACACGCGTACCGACACACCACACACACAGGGAATACTTTTACTGAAGACATTTCCCCCACAAGGCCCTTTGGAGAGACAGAGAGAGAGTATGCCAGCACATACCCCAGCGCTATATAACCCAGGAATAGCACAGTAACTTAATGTTTGAACAATCGGTGAGGGGGAACATCTTGAAACCCCAGTTTGTACCCTTGGTACACTATTTGTAAAACACACGAGTCCATGTCCGAATGAATCCAGAACTGACTGAAGAGTTTTAGACGTGCCCCCACTGGTGCGGGCTCCTGCAAGAGAGCCCCAGCGTCATGCAGTGGATTTGGCAGAAGCAGAGGATGATCTCTGCTCCTGCGATCTTGAAGAGGATGCAGACCTCTTCTCTCTTCTCCTTCCTCTACCTGCAAAGAAAGGGGAATCTTAACTTCTTGCATATCTATTGGGCCGAAATGACTGCATCAGATAATGATGCGTCTTCATCCGTTGGGAGGGAACATAGGGCAAGAAGGTTGACTTACCTGCGGGAGCTGCCGAGATCAAATTAACTAGGCAGTCACCAAACAAGGCTTCACCTTCATAGGGAAGAGACTCCCTTTCTTCTTGGAGTCAGCATCAGCATTCTCTTGGTGAATCCACAATGCCCTCCTATCCGACACTGCCATGAAATTGGCCCGTGAACTCAAGAGTCCTATATCCCTTGCAGTCTCACGTAAGTATGCTGCAGTGTCCTTGATATGATACAACGTAAGGAGTATCCCATCTCTCCAGGGTATCTATATCGGATGACAAGGTATTCGACCAATTCTTGAATACTACTACTCACCCATGCACATGTAATGGCAGGTCTAAGTAATGTACCCGTGGTTACATAACTAGAAATAATGTAGCTTCCTGCATACGATTCGCTGGATTTGTGACAGGGCCCCGTGCAGAACAGGGGGCGACTCCCACTTTATTCTGTCCGCGGCGGGAAATGAATAAACAACCAGAATCCTTTTGGGGATTTGAAACCATCTTGTCGAGCTGGCCCAGACTTTCTCAAACAGAGATGGAGGAACGTTACATCAGCTTTCATTATATATCTATATATACATACATATAGACCCCTTTGTCAGGAACAGCAGGGTCTTCAGTGATTTTAATATGTCCTTAATATCCACAATCATGTACTGAATGCTCCTTGCCAATATTGGATCTAATCAGGAAACATTATGGTCGACATAAGTATCAGTATCCGTGTCAGTATCAGTGTGTAGTAACTGGGCAAAATAACATTTTTGCGACCCAGCGGGGCCTGAGGGAAAAGAAACATAGCCATGAATATCACATCTATTCTCTACGTCTGTGTCTGGGACACAGATTTATCCAACCTTACTCTGATATTACTGAAACATTTACCCAGTCAGTTATTGGTGGTGCCAACAGGGCCACCATCATATGTCTGCATTCCTAATATAGTTTCCTCTTGGGAAAAACATTCAGCCACCGACATGTTGACACACATATACCAAGTACCCACAGACACACCGGCTTATGGGGGACAGACCGTCAGTAAATCTGTCAGAGGGACACAGAGGATTTTTCAGCTCACAATCCAGCGCCAAAAGTACACAGTCTGGGAAATAATAAACTCTATAGTGATAGACTTGTAATGCTCTAAAGATGTTCTGGTGAGGTGAGGAAGAAGCCCCGCCGCTGTAATGGCGCGTATCTGTCCCGCTCAGAAATAATTAATTACGCTAGTGGGGTAAGGACAGTGCCCAGGCACTAATGTCCACTTTTTCCAGCCTTTTGTGAGGAATTTATGCTGCCCAGGGTGCCCCCCCCCCCCGTGCCCTGCACCCTGCAGTGCCTGTGTTTGTGTGTGAGCATGGCGCGCAGCGTTCCGCTCGCTGCTCGGTACCTCAGAATGCTGTCACTGAAGAAGAAGTCTTCTGTTCTTCTGCTACTCACCTGTCTTCTGGCTCTGTAAGGGGGTGACGGCAGGCTGCGGGAGTGTGCATCTAGGCGTACCCAGCGATCAGCACCCTCAGGAGCTAATGGTGTCCTGTCAGCCTGAAGCAGAGCCATTGAACTCACTAGAAGTTGGTCATACTTCTCTCCCCTAAGTCCCACGAAGCAGGGAGACTGTTGCCAGCAGCCTCCCTGAAAATAAAAAAAACTAACAAGTCTTTTCAGAGAAACTCAGTAGAGCTCCCCTGTAGTGCATCCAGTATCACTGCGCACAATACTAAAACTGGAGTCTGGAGGAGGGGCATAGAGGGAGGAGACAGTTCACACCCTTTGAAAGTCTTAAAGTGCCCATGTCTCCTGCGGATCCCGTCTATACCCCATGGTTCTTAATGTGACCCCAGCATCCTCTAGGACGTATGAGAAAACAAATAACGCACACACGAGGAGGAGAGAACTAAGGAAGCTATAAGGAGAAGAGGGGAGGGAGGGGGGGGTTGAAAGGTAAGGTAGTAAAGGCATATTGGATAAACTACAACCTTATACATATTCATTAATGTACCAGTAGTTAGAAGTAGAAGAGCTCTAACAGAAACCACAAAGCTTATCTAAAGCCACACCACACTGGATATGCCCAATCTCATTTGATTTTTGAAGCAAAGCAGTATTGGACTTTGTTAATACATGGATGGGAGACTGCTTGGTAGTATCAGATTCTTTAGGTGTTTTTAAACTAGCAACACCATTTTCTTGGTACATTTAATTTTTACATGTATTCTTTTATGTACCAGAAGTTAGAAGTAGAAGAGCTGTAACAGAAACCACCAGCTCATCTACAGCCACAGCACACTGGATTTGCCCAATCTCTCCTGATCATGGAAGCTGAGCAGTGTTGGTCCTGGTTTTAGTACTTGGATGGGAGACCACAAGGAAATACCAGGAGCTGTGTGTATTTTTACAATACTAACACCGTTCTCTTGATGCATTCCATTTTGAAACATTGGGGCAGATCTATTAAGCCTGGTGAACTGATAAAGTGCAAGGTGATAAAGTACCAGCCAGTCAGCTCCTAACTGTCATTTTTCAAACCCAGCCTGTGACATGGCAATTAGGAGCTGATTGGCTGGTACTTTATCACCATGCAAATTATCATTTCACCAGGTTTAATAAATCGGCTGCTTACTCATTTATGTACGAGTAGTTAGAAGTAGAAGAACTCTAACAGAAACCACTAAGCTCATCTACAGCCACACCACACTGTATATGCCCAATATCACCTGATTTTAGGCCTGGTTTGTTCTTGGATGTGAGACCACCTGGGAATACCAGGTGCTGTAGGTAGTTTTATACTACCAACACCGTTCTCTTGATGCATTATATTTTGAAACTTATTCATTGATGTACCAGTAGTTAGAAGTAGAAGTTAGAAACAGCAAAAATCATCTACAGCCGCATCACACTGGATATGTCCAATCTCATCTGATGTTGGAAGCTAAGCAGTGTTGTGCCTGGTTAGTTTTTGGATCTCAGGTCCTGCCTTCTGGTTTGGCCACGGCACCTCGGAAATTCACCAAGGTCATGGCCGTGATGACGACCCTTCACCATCGGTGGACCAGGGAGGAATCTCTCCTCCCGATAAACATTCTGGAATTGCGGGCAGTGTTCAATTCATTGACACTGGCCCTGCCTCTAGTACAGAACAGGCCTGTTCAAGTACAATCGGACAACGACACCACGGTAGTGTACACAAATCATCAAGGCAGCACTCGAAATTGCATGGCAAAGCTGGAAGTATCAAAAATCCTCAGTTGGGTAGAACGTCATCTGCCAGCAATATCGGCAGTGTTCATTCCCGGAGTCCTCACCTGGGAAGCGGATTTCCTCAGTCGTCAGTACGTTAACGCTGGAGAGTGGAGAGGCCGCAGCAGAAATGTCTGCACTGGTGTCAGTAGGTGACTGAGGCAGGGATGACTGGGAGATAGTGGGTGACTGAAGCATGTATGACTAGGAGATAGTGGGTGACTGAGGCCGGGGTGACTGGGAGATAGTCAGTGACTAAGGCAGGGGTGATAGGGATATAGTGGATGACTGTGGCAGGGGTGACAGGGACAGTAGGAGACTGAGGCAGGGGTGACAGGGATAGTGGGTGACTGAGGCAGGGGTGATAGGGTGACAGTGGGTGACTGAGGCAGAGGTGACAGGGATAGTGGGTGACTGAGGTAGGGGTGATATGGAGATAGTGGTTGACTGAGGCAGGGGTGACAGAGATAGTGGGTGACTAACTGGCAGAGGGATCTTTAAAAAAAAATGGAGCCTTTGACTCGGACCGTCAGTGAGGCCTCCTGTTAGGCCATCATCTACACGACATAGCCCTGAATTTTCCAATGCGTAGCTCTTTGCAAAAGAGAGATATTGGCAAGGAAAAGCTGTCTTGTACCTTTGCATTTTTCTCCCAAACGAAGGACACTAGAAAGAAAATTTTAAAGCCTCCTGTTAGGCCATCATCTGCACGACATAGCCCTGAATTTTCCAATGCGCAGCTCTTTGCAAAAGAGAGATATTGGCAAGGAAAAGCTGTCTTGTACCATTGCATTTTTCTCCCAAACGAAGGACACTAGAAAGAACATTTTAAAGCCTCCTGTTAGGCCATCGTCTACACGACACAGCCCTGAATTTTCCAATGCGCAGCTCTTTGCAAAAGAGAGATATTGGCACTTCAGGCCGTGCTCATTAGATCACACAGATCACAAAGTCCACAAAGCGGGATTTAATACCGTTTTATCACATAGACCACAAAGTCCACAAAGCGGGATTCAATACACTCATACCGTTTTCAACCCACTATCATTCTTATAGTTTTCTGATCAGAAAAATCATTTCCCGTAGTCTGATAGCTCTCCCCAGAGGTATTACAGTAAAGTAAGGTATTTAAACTAAGTTTTGGAAAGCTGAAATCAATTTGTGCTATTTATCGCTTTGCGTTATTTACCGCGTTGCGCTACTTATCGCCTGTTGTTTGAGTTACGTGGGCGTACCCAGACGCTCCGTTGCGTAATATACGCTGCGTGCGTCGGCCTTTGGATTGCGTACGCAAGTCTTTGTTAGAGACACGTGTACGCAAAGCAAAGATCCACCGTAACACAATTTATACTTTTATCAATGTAGATGATCCTTGATCATCTACCACACACCACACTGACTTCGCCTTATCTCCCAGGCAAAAACTGTGTGTTTGTCTATACTTTAACTATATTACCTCTATTCTTAAACTATGAAATAACGGCAAATCTCTTTTAGCACTTTTATCAACTATAAACTGGCAAACAGGAGAGTGACATACGAAAATACACAAATGAAAAAGGAAATGCAGATATATATGTGTGCGTGCAAGACAGAAAAATAAACAGTTTTAAAAGACACTAGCGTTTTGCTCTTACCTCCGGTTCCCGGATTCCTTCAGCACCCTTTACCTAAGCGAAGCAGACGCTTATCGCGTCAGCACTACGAGGGATACAACCTCCCGCCCTTTGCTGATGGATAATGTCTGCTGATATTACCTAGTGCAGATATGTGAAGGACTGGACGGCCCCCAATTGATAAAGCTAAATATTTATCGTATATAAAACACTTTAAGAGGTCTAAGAACACTGTACGCTATCTACGTATGAAGTACCGTAAGGGTACGCAAGTTGCGTAGCGATCGCTCAACCGTAGTCGAGACGCTCAAGCGTCACGTTCGCTTACGGCCCAGAGATCACAGGCAGGCACGCTATTGGCTGCCGACTAACGTAATGATTCGCTATAGCGTAGCGGACGCTCGGGACCACGAGGAGATCACCAGCGGTGCAGACGCTTATAACGTTAAACCTTTATATCTATACCTTTAACAACGAAATATACAGTAAACCTTAGTGTGGTGACAGAGTGTAAGTGCAACCTGGTGTAACCTGATTAACTACAAAGCTGCTTGAGCGTCACCGACGCTAAGGGAATACTTAACACTATAAGAAATACACAGATACCTGGGCTTAGGGTCCAAAACCTATTATATGTATTATGACTATTATACTTGCAAAAGAATCACAGAACAAATCATACACTACAATATAACATAGACTAACTAACCAGATAACTACACAGGAAATACAATGCAATACAATACAATACAATCAAGGGAAAATAAGGGAGAAAGAGGGGAGAGAGAGATGGCTTACAATAACATCAAGACAATATGATTGCGGAGAGAACTTACGCACAAGGGGAAACGATCGCATGCGCCTCGATATCCAGCTCCCGATTATCAGCAATGAGAACCGTTGAAGAGAGTGAACTGGATACGGTCGGCCTGCCTATTTATGCCCCACACACAATACAATTCAATGGTCCCTACAATCTCATTGTTCATTGGACACAGGAATTCGGCTTCGCATTATAACAAAAGGTCATAGGTTGATTCATACAGGTGGGCTGTGACTGTTTCCAACTGTCCAGGTGGGTGGGATACTGGGTTTCCCGCCGCATGACTAAGTAAGAACAAATAATAGTAAATGGACATAAACTTCTTATGTCCATAACTATTCGCACGAGCGATTAATCCGCTCCAAACCAACACCGGAATATTGCTATTTAAATACTCTTCCGATGGGTACCAAACACTACTGTATGACCCCTGTTAGACCCTTCGTACAATACAAAGAGGGATCTCTCTGTTCAGGAACATGCTATGTTAACTAAACTTTCAGAATCTATCAAAGGGACCATGATCTACAAAATACATTATTAGTGAAAATATGTAACGAATGAGTCGCACGCTACGATTACATAAACTCTACCGTAAATACGCATACCGTGCGCCTGCGGGTGCCCGCGACTGTGAGTATGTGCACGTACGGGAGAGCGTACGCATGCGCAGTGCGGACCAGTATGAGGTGCAAATATGGCAGTGTGTGTAGAGATATTTTTCTGACTTTGACATCACACAGGTAAGGAATTAAGAAAATCTTTATTTAAGGGTGAAGATGTTTCTCACAAAATCGTTGCCCCAATGCATCATTGAAATTCAAGCTGGAAAGATGATTTTAATATATCACTTGTACATTTTGTATTGCTCTTCTGGTGACAATGTAGTTTGTTTTTGTCAATTACCATTTTAATAATAGGGTAAAGAAAATTAAGTGGATTTTTGAAAGAAAACAATACTGTCAATATACTATCAAAACAAATTAAAATGGTAAAAGTTATTGTACTTTAAGTAAAAATAAAAGAGCCAAAATATCAATCCCAGTTTTGGATTACTTTAATTAACAAAAAAAATGCATATAGCAAAGGATAGTTTCAATCTGCCTACCTCTGGGTTATGGGCCCAGCATGCTTCCATTGCAGTACTCTGCTGCACATGTAAGTGCAAAAGATCCTGAAGCACTCACTCATCATGGGAAAGTACCAATGTGTTTCTTCATTGGTTGATGGAAGAAACATCTTACAAAAACTCTCCAGATTATTGACTTTTTAAAGTTTTTCTAGGAAACGTTCTAGATGAATGCTTATTAGCCTTTGTCAGTATGTACTTTTGCAAAGTGTCTCTGTGGCGCAATTGGTTAGTGTGTAAGGCTATTAACCAAAAGGTTGGTGGTTCAATCCCACCCAGGGACGTAATTGACCTTGTGATCAGATTTTGGTGATCTTTAAGTAGACAAGTCAAAATTTCAAACCCCCTCTTATTGTGTAGGGTACCTGGCCTTCTCTGATGTTATCAGAGTTAGATTTGATTCAGTGATTTTATAAAAAACAGCTAGGAAGCACAATTTAGCAGTGGGTTGCAGAGAAAAAAAATATGCTGGCAAAAAAATCCAATTGAGTTATTAAACAGCTCTTCATTTTCTGGTTTATTTTTATGCTAACAAATTTGTTCTCTGAAAAGTGTCCACAAAGCCAAGTCTCTGATTAACACCTTTGTAGGGATGGTTTTTCACCTATTACTAAATTAAACTTGCTTCATTGGAAAGGCAGCAAGATGCATCCTCATTTCAATGTCTACTGAAATAATACAGGTTGACACCAGGAAACATTAACGCCACTGCATCCTTGCTGCTTTCTCATGTGGAAGTCTGTTTAATGTGAAAACAAGGTGATATCTAATTAGCACACAGGTAAGGAATTAAGAAAATCTTTATTTAAGGGTGAAGATGTTTCTCACAAAATCGTTGCCCCAATGCATCATTGAAATTCAAGCTGGAAAGATGATTTTAATATATCACTTGTACATTTTGTATTGCTCTTCTGGTGACAATGTAGTTTGTTTTTGTCAATTACCATTTTAATAATAGGGTAAAGAAAATTAAGTGGATTTTTGAAAGAAAACAATACTGTCAATATACTATTAAAACAAATTAAAATGGTAAAAGTTATTGTACTTTAAGTAAAAATAAAAGAGCCAAAATATCAATCCCAGTTTTGGATTACTTTAATTAACAAAAAAAAAATGCATATAGCAAAGGATAGTTTCAATCTGCCTATCTCTGGGTTATGGGCCCAGCATGCTTCCATTGCAGTACTCTGCTGCACATGTAAGTGCAAGAGATCCTGAAGCACTCACTCATCATGGGAAAGTACCAATGTGTTTCTTCATTGGTTGATGGAAGAAACATCTTACAAAAACTCTCCAGATTATTGACTTTTTAAAGTTTTTCTAGGAAACGTTCTTGATGAATGCTTATTAGCCTTTGTCAGTATGTACTTTTTGCAAAGTGTCTCTGTGGTGCAATTGGTTAGTGTGTAAGGCTATTAACCAAAAGGTTGGTGGTTCAATCCCACCCAGGGACGTAATTGACCTTGTGATCAGATTTTGGTGATCTTTAAGCAGACAAGTCAAAATTTCAAACCCCCTCTTATTGTGTAGGGTACCTGGCCTTCTCTGATGTTATCAGAGTTAGATTTGATTCAGTGATTTTATAAAAAACAGCTAGGAAGCACAATTTAGCAGTGGGTTGCAGAGAAAAAAAATATGCTGGCAAAAAAATCCAATTGAGTTATTAAACAGCTCTTCATTTTCTGGTTTATTTTTATGCTAACAAATTTGTTCTCTGAAAAGTGTCCACAAAGCCAAGTCTCTGATTAACACCTTTGTAGGGATGGTTTTTCACCTATTACTAAATTAAACTTGCTTCATTGGAAAGGCAGCAAGATGCATCCTCATTTCAATGTCTACTGAAATAATACAGGTTGACACCAGGAAACATTAACGCCACTGCATCCTTGCTGCTTTCTCATGTGGAAGTCTGTTTAATGTGAAAACAAGGTGATATCTAATTAGCACACAGGTAAGGAATTAAGAAAATCTTTATTTAAGGGTGAAGATGTTTCTCACAAAATCGTTGCCCCAATGCATCATTGAAATTCAAGCTGGAAAGATGATTTTAATATATCACTTGTACATTTTGTATTGCTCTTCTGGTGACAATGTAGTTTGTTTTTGTCAATTACCATTTTAATAATAGGGTAAAGAAAATTAAGTGGATTTTTGAAAGAAAACAATACTGTCAATATACTATTAAAACAAATTAAAATGGTAAAAGTTATTGTACTTTAAGTAAAAATAAAAGAGCCAAAATATCAATCCCAGTTTTGGATTACTTTAATTAACAAAAAAAAATGCATATAGCAAAGGATAGTTTCAATCTGCCTATCTCTGGGTTATGGGCCCAGCATGCTTCCATTGCAGTACTCTGCTGCACATGTAAGTGCAAGAGATCCTGAAGCACTCACTCATCATGGGAAAGTACCAATGTGTTTCTTCATTGGTTGATGGAAGAAACATCTTACAAAAACTCTCCAGATTATTGACTTTTTAAAGTTTTTCTAGGAAACGTTTTAGATGAATGTTTATTAGCCTTTGTCAGTATGCACTTATGCAAAGTGTCTCTGTGGCGCAATCAGTTAGTGTGTATGGCTATTAACTAAAAGGTTGGTGGTTCAATCCCACCCAGGGATGTAATTGATCTTGTTATCAGATTTTGGTGATCTTTAAGTAGACAAGTCAAAATTTCAAACCCCCTCTTATGGTGTAGGGTACCTGGCCTTCTCTGATGTAATCAGAGTTAGATTTGATTCATTGCTTTTATAAAAACAGCTAGGAAGCACAATTTAGCAGTGGTTTGCAGAGAAAAAAAATATGCTGGCAGAAAAATCCAATTGAGTGATTAAACAGCTCTTCATTTTCTGGCTTTATTTTTATGCTAACAAATTTGTTCTCTGAAAAGTGTCCACAAAGCCAAGTCTCTGATTAACACCTTTGTAAGGATGGTTTTTCACCTATTACTAAATTAAACTTGCTTCATTGGAAAGGCAGCAAGATGCATCCTCATTTCAATGTCTACTGAAATAATACAAGTTGACACCAGGAAACATTAACGCCACTGCATCCTTGCTGCTTTCTCATGTGGAAGTCTGTTTAATGCGAAAACAAGGTGATATCTAATTATCACACAGGTACGGAATTAAGAAAATCTTTATTTAAGGGTGAAGATGTTTCTCACAAAATCGTTGCCCCAATGCATCATTGAAATTCAAGCTGGAAAGATGATTTTAATATATCACTTGTACATTTTGTATTGCTCTTCTGGTGACAATGTAGTTTGTTTTTGTCAATTACCATTTTAATAATAGGGTAAAGAAAATTAAGTGGATTTTTGAAAGAAAACAATACTGTCAATATACTATTAAAACAAATTAAAATGGTAAAAGTTATTGTACTTTAAGTAAAAATAAAAGCCAAAATATCAATCCCAGTTTTGGATTACTTTAATTAACAAAAAAAAAGCATATAGCAGAGGATAGTTTCAATCTGCCTACCTCTGGGTTATGGGCCCAGCATGCTTCCATTGCTGTACTCAGCTGCACATGTAAGTGCAAGAGATCCTGAAGCACTCACTCATCATGGGAAAGTACCAATGTGTTTCTTCGTTGGTTGATGGAAGAAACATCTTACAAAAACTCTCCAGATTATTGACTTTTTAAAGTTTTTCTAGGAAACGTTTTAGATGAATGCTTATTAGCCCTTGTCAGTATATACTTTTGCAATGTGTCTCTGTGGCGCAATCAGTTAGTGTGTAGGGCTATTAACCAAAAGGTTGGTGGTTCAATCCCACCCAGGGACGTAATTGACCTTGTTATCAGATTTTGGTGATCTTTAAGTAGACAAGTCAAAATTTCAAACCCCCTGTTATGGTGTAGGGTACCTGGCCTTCTCTGATGTAATCAGAGTTAGATTTGATTCAGTGATTTTATAAAAAACAGCTAGGAAGCACAATTTAGCAGTGGGTTGCAGAGAAAAAAAATATGCTGGCAAAAAAAATCCAATTGAGTGATTAAACAGCTCTTCATTTTCTGGCTTTATTTTTATGCTAACAAATTTGTTCTCTGAAAAGTGTCCACAAAGCCAAGTCTCTGATTAACACCTTTGTAGGGATGGTTTTTCACCTATTACTAAATTAAACTTGCTTCATTGGAAAGGCAGCAAGATGCATCCTCATTTCAATGTCTACTGAAATAATACAAGTTGACACCAGGAAACATTAACGCCACTGCATCCTTGCTGCTTTCTCATGTGGAAGTCTGTTTAATACGAAAACAAGGTGATATCTAATTAGCACACAGGTAAGGAATTAAGAAAATCTTTATTTAAGGGTGAAGATGTTTCTCACAAAATCGTTGCCCCAATGCATCATTGAAATTCAAGCTGGAAAGATGATTTTAATATATCACTTGTACATTTTGTATTGCTCTTCTGGTGACAATGTAGTTTGTTTTTGTCAATTACCATTTTAATAATAGGGTAAAGAAAATGAAGTGGATTATTGAAAGAAAACAATACTGTCAATATACTATTAAAACAAATTAAAATGGTAAAAGTTATTGTACTTTAAGTAAAAATAAAAGAGCCAAAATATCAATCCCAGTTTTGGATTACTTTAATTAACAAAAAAAAATGCATATAGCAGAGGATAGTTTCAATCTGCCTACCTCTGGGTTATGGGCCCAGCATGCTTCCATTGCTGTACTCTGCTGCACATGTAAGTGCAAGAGATCCTGAAGCACTCACTCATCATGGGAAAGTACCAATGTGTTTCTTCGTTGGTTGATAGAAGAAACATCTTACAAAAACTCTCCAGATTATTGACTTTTTTAAGTTTTTCTAGGAAACGTTTTAAATGAATGCCTATTAGCATTTGTCAGTATGTACTTTTGCAAAGTGTCTCTGTGGCGCAATCAGTTAGTGTGTACGGCTATTAACCAAAAGGTTGGTGGTTCAATCCCACCCAGGGACGTAATTGACCTTGTTATCAGATTTTGGTGATCTTTAAGTAGACAAGTCAAATTTCATACCCCCTGTTATTGTGTAGGGTACCTGGCCTTCTCAGATGTAATCAGAGTTAGATTTGATTCAGTGATTTTATAAAAACATCTAGGAAGCACAATTTAGCAGTGGGTTGCAGAGAAAAAGAAATATGCTGGCAAAAAAATCAAATTGCGTGATTAAACAGCTCTTCATTTTCTGGCTTTATTTTTATGCTAACAAATTTGTTCTCTGAAAAGTGTCCACAAAGCCAAGTCTCTGATTAACACCTTTGTAGGGATGGTTTTTCACCTATTACTAAATTAAACTTGCTTCATTGGAAAGGCAGCAAGATGCATCCTCATTTCAATGTCTACTGAAATAATACAGGTTGAAACCAGGAAACATTAACGCCACTGCATCCTTGCTGCTTTCTCATGTGGAAGTCTGTTTAATGTGAAAACAAGGTGATATCTAATTAGCACACAGGTAAGGAATTACGAAAATCTTTATTTAAGGGTGAAGATGTTTCTCACAAAATTGTTGCCCCAATGCATCATTGAAATTCAAGCTGGAAAGATGATTTTAATATATCACTTGTACATTTTGTATTGCTCTTCTGGTGACAATGTAGTTTTTTTTGTCAATTACCATTTTAATAATAGGGTAAAGAAAATTAAGTGGATTTTTGAAAGAAAACTATACTGTCAATATACTATTAAAACAAATTAAAATGGTAAAAGTTATTGTACTTTAAGTAAAAATAAAAGAGCAAAAATATCAATCCCAGTTTTGATTACTTAAATTAACAAAAAAAAAAGCATATAGCAAAGGATAGTTTCAATCTGCCTACCTCTGGGTTATGGGTCCAGCATGCTTCCATTGCAGTACTCTGCTGCACATGTAAGTGCAAGAGATCCTGAAGCACTCACTCATCATGGGAAAGTACCAATGTGTTTATTCGTTGGTTGATAGAAGAAACATCTTACAAAAACTCTCCAGATTATTGATTTTTTAATGTTTTTCTAGGAAACGTTCTAGATGTATGCTTATTAGCCTTTGTCAGTATGTACTTTTTGCAAAGTGTCTCTGTGGCGCAATCGGTTAGTGTGTTCGGCTATTAACCAAAAGGTTGGTGGTTCAATCCCACCCAGGGACGTAATTGACCTTGTGATCAGATTTTGGTGATATTTAAGTAGACAAGTCAAAATTTCAAACCCCCTCTTATTGTGTAGGGTACCTGGCCTTCTCTGATGTAATCAGAGTTAGATTTGATTCAGTGATTTTATAAAAAACTGCTAGGAAGCACAATTTAGCAGTGGGTTGCAGAGTAAAAAAATATGCTGGCAAAAAAAATCCAATTGAGTGATTAAACAGCTCTTCATTTTCTGGCTTTATTTTTATGCTAACAAATTTGTTCTCTGAAAAGTGTCCACAAAGCCAAGTCTCTGATTAACACCTTTGTAGGGATGGTTTTTCACCTATTACTAAATTAAACTTGCTTCATTGGAAAGGCAGCAAGATGCATCCTCATTTCAATGTCTACTGAAATAATACAGGTTGACACCAGGAAACATTAACGCCACTGCATCCTTGCTGCTTTCTCATGTGGAAGTCTGTTTAATGTGAAAACAAGGTGATATCTAATTAGCACACAGGTAAGGAATTAAGAAAATCTTTATTTAAGGGTGAAGATGTTTCTCACAAAATCGTTGCCCCAATGCATCATTGAAATTCAAGCTGGAAAGATGATTTTAATATATCACTTGTACATTTTGTATTGCTCTTCTGGTGACAATGTAGTTTGTTTTTGTCAATTACAATTTTAATAATAGGGTAAAGAAAATTAAGTGGATTTTTGAAAGAAAACAATACTGTCAATATACTATCAAAACAAATTAAAATGGTAAAAGTTATTGTACTTTAAGTAAAAATAAAAGAGCCAAAATATCAATCCCAGTTTTGGATTACTTTAATTAACAAAAAAAATGCATATAGCAAAGGATAGTTTCAATCTGCCTACCTCTGGGTTATGGGCCCAGCATGCTTCCATTGCAGTACTCTGCTGCACATGTAAGTGCAAGAGATCCTGAAGCACTCACTCATCATGGGAAAGTACCAATGTGTTTCTTCATTGGTTGATGGAAGAAACATCTTACAAAAACTCTCCAGATTATTGACTTTTTAAAGTTTTTCTAGGAAACGTTCTAGATGAATGCTTATTAGCCTTTGTCAGTATGGACGTTTGCAAAGTGTCTCTGTGGTGCAATTGGTTAGTGTGTAAGGCTATTAACCAAAAGGTTGGTGGTTCAATCCCACCCTGGGACGTAATTGACCTTGTGATCAGATTTTGGTGATATTTAAGTAGACAAGTCAAAATTTCAAACCCCATCTTATTGTGTAGGGTACCTGGCCTTCTCTGATGTTATCAGAGTTAGATTTGATTCAGTGATTTTATAAAAAACAGCTAGGAAGCACAATTTAGCAGTGGGTTGCAGAGAAAAAAAATATGCTGGCAAAAAAATCCAATTGAGTGATTAAACAGCTCTTCATTTTCTGGTTTATTTTTATGCTAACAAATTTGTTCTCTGAAAAGTGTCCACAAAGCCAAGTCTCTGATTAACACCGTTGTAGGGATGGTTTTTCACCTATTACTAAATTAAACTTGCTTCATTGGAAAGGCAGCAAGATGCATCATCATTTCAATGTCTACTGAAATAATACAGGTTGACACCAGGAAACATTAACGCCACTGCATCCTTGCTGCTTTCTCATGTGGAAGTCTGTTTAATGTGAAAACAAGGTGATATCTAATTAGCACACAGGTAAGGAATTAAGAAAATCTTTATTTAAGGGTGAAGATGTTTCTCACAAAATCGTTGCCCCAATGCATCATTGAAATTCAAGCTGGAAAGATGATTTTAATATATCACTTGTACATTTTGTATTGCTCTTCTGGTGACAATGTAGTTTGTTTTTGTCAATTACCATTTTAATAATAGGGTAAAGAAAATGAAGTGGATTTTTGAAAGAAAACAATACTGTCAATATACTATTAAAACAAATTAAAATGGTAAAAGTTATTGTACTTTAAGTAAAAATAAAAGAGACAAAATATCAATCCCAGTTTTGGATTACTTTAATTCACAAAAAAAAATGCATATAGCAGAGGATAGTTTCAATCTACCTATCTCTGGGTTATGGGCCCAGCATGCTTCCATTGCAGTACTCTGCTGCACATGTAAGTGCAAGAGATCCTGAAGCACTCACTCATCATGGGAAAGTACCAATGTGTTTCTTCATTGGTTGATGGAAGAAACATCTTACAAAAACTCTCCAGATTATTGACTTTTTAAAGTTTTTCTAGGAAACGTTCTTGATGAATGCTTATTAGCCTTTGTCAGTATGTACTTTTTGCAAAGTGTCTCTGTGGTGCAATTGGTTAGTGTGTAAGGCTATTAACCAAAAGGTTGGTGGTTCAATCCCACCCAGGAACGTAATTGACCTTGTGGTCAGATTTTGGTGATATTTAAGTAGACAAGTCAAAATTTCAAACCCCCTCTTATTGTGTAGGGTACCTGGCCTTCTCTGATGTAATCAGAGTTAGATTTGATTCAGTGATTTTATAAAAAACAGCTAGGAAGCACAATTTAGCAGTGGGTTGCAGAGAAAAAAAATATGCTGGCAAAAAAAATCCAATTGAGTGATTAAACAGCTCTTCATTTTCTGGCTTTATTTTTATGCTAACAAATTTGTTCTCTGAAAAGTGTCCACAAAGCCAAGTCTCTGATTAACACCTTTGTAGGGATGGTTTTTCACCTATTACTAAATTAAACTTGCTTCATTGGAAAGGCAGCAAGATGCATCCTCATTTCAATGTCTACTGAAATAATACAGGTTGACACCAGGAAACATTAACGCCACTGCATCCTTGCTGCTTTCTCATGTGGAAGTCTGTTTAATGTGAAAACAAGGTGATATCTAATTAGCACACAGGTAAGGAATTAAGAAAATCTTTATTTAAGGGTGAAGATGTTTCTCACAAAATCGTTGCCCCAATGCATCATTGAAATTCAAGCTGGAAAGATGATTTTAATATATCACTTGTACATTTTGTATTGCTCTTCTGGTGACAATGTAGTTTGTTTTTGTCAATTACAATTTTAATAATAGGGTAAAGAAAATTAAGTGGATTTTTGAAAGAAAACAATACTGTCAATATATTATCAAAACAAATTAAAATGGTAAAAGTTATTGTACTTTAAGTAAAAATAAAAGAGCCAAAATATCAATCCCAGTTTTGGATTACTTTAATTAACAAAAAAAATGCATATAGCAAAGGATAGTTTCAATCTGCCTACCTCTGGGTTATGGGCCCAGCATGCTTCCATTGCAGTACTCTGCTGCACATGTAAGTGCAAGAGATCCTGAAGCACTCACTCATCATGGGAAAGTACCAATGTGTTTCTTCATTGGTTGATGGAAGAAACATCTTACAAAAACTCTCCAGATTATTGACTTTTTAAAGTTTTTCTAGGAAACGTTCTAGATGAATGCTTATTAGCCTTTGTCAGTATGGACGTTTGCAAAGTGTCTCTGTGGTGCAATTGGTTAGTGTGTAAGGCTATTAACCAAAAGGTTGGTGGTTCAATCCCACCCTGGGACGTAATTGACCTTGTGATCAGATTTTGGTGATATTTAAGTAGACAAGTCAAAATTTCAAACCCCATCTTATTGTGTAGGGTACCTGGCCTTCTCTGATGTTATCAGAGTTAGATTTGATTCAGTGATTTTATAAAAAACAGCTAGGAAGCACAATTTAGCAGTGGGTTGCAGAGAAAAAAAATATGCTGGCAAAAAAATCCAATTGAGTGATTAAACAGCTCTTCATTTTCTGGTTTATTTTTATGCTAACAAATTTGTTCTCTGAAAAGTGTCCACAAAGCCAAGTCTCTGATTAACACCGTTGTAGGGATGGTTTTTCACCTATTACTAAATTAAACTTGCTTCATTGGAAAGGCAGCAAGATGCATCATCATTTCAATGTCTACTGAAATAATACAGGTTGACACCAGGAAACATTAACGCCACTGCATCCTTGCTGCTTTCTCATGTGGAAGTCTGTTTAATGTGAAAACAAGGTGATATCTAATTAGCACACAGGTAAGGAATTAAGAAAATCTTTATTTAAGGGTGAAGATGTTTCTCACAAAATCGTTGCCCCAATGCATCATTGAAATTCAAGCTGGAAAGATGATTTTAATATATCACTTGTACATTTTGTATTGCTCTTCTGGTGACAATGTAGTTTGTTTTTGTCAATTACCATTTTAATAATAGGGTAAAGAAAATGAAGTGGATTTTTGAAAGAAAACAATACTGTCAATATACTATTAAAACAAATTAAAATGGTAAAAGTTATTGTACTTTAAGTAAAAATAAAAGAGACAAAATATCAATCCCAGTTTTGGATTACTTTAATTAACAAAAAAAAAAATGCATATAGCAGAGGATAGTTTCAATCTACCTATCTCTGGGTTATGGGCCCAGCATGCTTCCATTGCAGTACTCTGCTGCACATGTAAGTGCAAGAGATCCTGAAGCACTCACTCATCATGGGAAAGTACCAATGTGTTTCTTCATTGGTTGATGGAAGAAACATCTTACAAAAACTCTCCAGATTATTGACTTTTTAAAGTTTTTCTAGGAAACGTTCTTGATGAATGCTTATTAGCCTTTGTCAGTATGTACTTTTTGCAAAGTGTCTCTGTGGTGCAATTGGTTAGTGTGTAAGGCTATTAACCAAAAGGTTGGTGGTTCAATCCCACCCAGGAACGTAATTGACCTTGTGGTCAGATTTTGGTGATATTTAAGTAGACAAGTCAAAATTTCAAACCCCCTCTTATTGTGTAGGGTACCTGGCCTTCTCTGATGTAATCAGAGTTAGATTTGATTCAGTGATTTTATAAAAAACAGCTAGGAAGCACAATTTAGCAGTGGGTTGCAGAGAAAAAAAATATGCTGGCAAAAAAAATCCAATTGAGTGATTAAACAGCTCTTCATTTTCTGGCTTTATTTTTATGCTAACAAATTTGTTCTCTGAAAAGTGTCCACAAAGCCAAGTCTCTGATTAACACCTTTGTAGGGATGGTTTTTCACCTATTACTAAATTAAACTTGCTTCATTGGAAAGGCAGCAAGATGCATCCTCATTTCAATGTCTACTGAAATAATACAAGTTGACACCAGGAAACATTAACGCCACTGCATCCTTGCTGCTTTCTCATGTGGAAGTCTGTTTAATGCGAAAACAAGGTGATATCTAATTAGCACACAGGTAAGGAATTAAGAAAATCTTTATTTAAGGGTGAAGATGTTTCTCACAAAATCGTTGCCCCAATGCATCATTGAAATTCAAGCTGGAAAGATGATTTTAATATATCACTTGTACATTTTGTATTGCTCTTCTGGTGACAATGTAGTTTGTTTTTGTCAATTACCATTTTAATAATAGGGTAAAGAAAATTAAGTGGATTTTTGAAAGAAAACAATACTGTCAATATACTATTAAAACAAATTAAAATGGTAAAAGTTATTGTACTTTAAGTAAAAATAAAAGAGCCAAAATATCAATCCCAGTTTTGGATTACTTTAATTAAAAAAAAAAAAGCATACAGCAGAGGATAGTTTCAATCTGCCTACCTCTGGGTTATGAGCCCAGCATGCTTCCATTGCTGTACTTTGCTGCACATGTAAGTGCAAGAGATCCTGAAGCACTCACTCATCATGGGAAAGTACCAATGTGTTTCTTCGTTGGTTGATGGAAGAAACATCTTACAAAAACTCTCCAGATTATTGACTTTTTAAAGTTTTTCTAGGAAACGTTTTAGATGAATGCTTATTAGCCTTTGTCAGTATGCACTTCCGCAAAGTGTCTTTGTGGCGCAATCAGTTAGTGTGTATGGCTATTAACTAAAAGGTTGGTGGTTCAATCCCACCCAGGGATGTAATTGATCTTGTTATCAGATTTTGGTGATCTTTAAGTAGACAAGTCAAAATTTCAAACCCCCTCTTATGGTGTAGGGTACCTGGCCTTCTCTGATGTAATCAGAGTTAGATTTGATTCATTGATTTTATAAAAACAGCGAGGAAGCACAATTTAGCAGTGGTTTGCAGAGAAAAAAAATATGCTGGCAGAAAAATCCAATTGAGTGATTAAACAGCTCTTCATTTTCTGGCTTTATTTTTATGCTAACAAATTTGTTCTCTGAAAAGTGTCCACAAAGCCAAGTCTCTGATTAACACCTTTGTAAGGATGGTTTTTCACCTATTACTAAATTAAACTTGCTTCATTGGAAAGGCAGCAAGATGCATCCTCATTTCAATGTCTACTGAAATAATACAAGTTGACACCAGGAAACATTAACGCCACTGCATCCTTGCTGCTTTCTCATGTGGAAGTCTGTTTAATGCGAAAACAAGGTGATATCTAATTATCACACAGGTAAGGAATTAAGAAAATCTTTATTTAAGGGTGAAGATGTTTCTCACAAAATCGTTGCCCCAATGCATCATTGAAATTCAAGCTGGAAAGATGATTTTAATATATCACTTGTACATTTTGTATTGCTCTTCTGGTGACAATGTAGTTTGTTTTTGTCAATTACCATTTTAATAATAGGGTAAAGAAAATTAAGTGGATTTTTGAAAGAAAACAATACTGTCAATATACTATTAAAACAAATTAAAATGGTAAAAGTTATTGTACTTTAAGTAAAAATAAAAGAGCCAAAATATCAATCCCAGTTTTGGATTACTTTAATTAACAAAAAAAAAATGCATATAGCAGAGGATAGTTTCAATCTGCCTACCTCTGGGTTATGGGCCCAGCATGCTTCCATTGCTGTACTCTGCTGCACATGTAAGTGCAAGAGATCCTGAAGCACTCACTCATCATGGGAAAGTACCAATGTGTTTCTTCGTTGGTTGATGGAAGAAACATCTTACAAAAACTCTCCAGATTATTAACTTTTTAAAGTTTTTCTAGGAAACGTTTTAGATGAATGCTTATTAGCCCTTGTCAGTATATACTTTTGCAATGTGTCTCTGTGGCGCAATCAGTTAGTGTGTACGGCTATTAACCAAAAGATTGGTGGTTCAATCCCACCCAGGTACGTAATTGACCTTGTTATCAGATTTTGGTGATCTTTAAGTAGACAAGTCAAAATTTCAAACCCCCTGTTATGGTGTAGGGTACCTGGCCTTCTCTGATGTAATCAGAGTTAGATTTGATTCAGTGATTTATAAAAACAGCTAGGAAGCACAATTTAGCAGTGGGTTGTAGAGAAAAAGAAATATGCTGGCAGAAAAATCCAATTGAGTGATTAAACAGCTCTTCATTTTCTGGCTTTATTTTTATGCTAACAAATTTGTTCTCTGAAAAGTGTCCACAAAGCAAAGTCTCTGATTAACACCTTTGTAGGGATGGTTTTTCACCTATTACTAAATTAAACTTGCTTCATTGGAAAGGCAGCAAGATGCATCCTCATTTCAATGTCTACTGAAATAATACAAGTTGACACCAGGAAACATTAACGCCACTGCATCCTTGCTGCTTTCTCATGTGGAAGTCTGTTTAATGTGAAAACAAGGTGATATCTAATTAGCACACAGGTAAGGAAATAAGAAAATCTTTATTTAAGGGTGAAGATGTTTCTCACAAAATCGTTGCCCCAATGCATCATTGAAATTCAAGCTGGAAAGATGATTTTAATATATCACTTGTACATTTTGTATTGCTCTTCTGGTGACAATGTAGTTTGTTTTTGTCAATTACCATTTTAATAATAGGGTAAAGAAAATGAAGTGGATTTTTGAAAGAAAACAATACTGTCAATATACTATTAAAACAAATTAAAATGGTAAGAGTTATTGTACTTTAAGTAAAAATAAAAGAGCCAAAATATCAATCCCAGTTTTGGATTACTTTAATTAACAAAAAAAATGCATATAGCAAAGGATAGTTTCAATCTGCCTACCTCTGGGTTATGGGCCCAGCATGCTTCCATTGCAGTACTCTGCTGCACATGTAAGTGCAAGAGATCCTGAAGCACTCACTCATCATGGGAAAGTACCAATGTGTTTCTTCATTGGTTGATGGAGGAAACATCTTACAAAAACTCTCCAGATTATTGACTTTTTAAAGTTTTTCTAGGAAACGTTCTAGATGAATGCTTATTAGCCTTTGTCAGTATGGACTTTTGCAAAGTGTCTCTGTGGTGCAATTGGTTAGTGTGTAAGGCTATTAACCAAAAGGTTGGTGGTTCAATCCCACCCAGGGACGTAATTGACCTTGTGATCAGATTTTGGTGATATTTAAGTAGACAAGTCAAAATTTCAAACCCCCTCTTATTGTGTAGGGTACCTGGCCTTCTCTGATGTTACCAGAGTTAGATTTGATTCAGTGATTTTATAAAAAACAGCTAGGAAGCACAATTTAGCAGTGGGTTGCAGAGAAAAAAAATATGCTGGCAAAAAAATCCAATTGAGTGATTAAACAGCTCTTCATTTTCTGGTTTATTTTTATGCTAACAAATTTGTTCTCTGAAAAGTGTCCACAAAGCCAAGTCTCTGATTAACACCGTTGTAGGGATGGTTTTTCACCTATTACTAAATTAAACTTGCTTCATTGGAAAGGCAGCAAGATGCATCCTCATCTCAATGTCTACTGAAATAATACAGGTTGACACCAGGAAACATTAACGCCACTGCATCCTTGCTGCTTTCTCATGTGGAAGTCTGTTTAATGTGAAAACAAGGTGATATCTAATTAGCACACAGGTAAGGAATTAAGAAAATCTTTATTTAAGGGTGAAGATGTTTCTCACAAAATCGTTGCCCCAATGCATCATTGAAATTCAAGCTGGAAAGATGATTTTAATATATCACTTGTACATTTTGTATTGCTCTTCTGGTGACAATGTAGTTTGTTTTTGTCAATTACCATTTTAATAATAGGGTAAAGAAAATGAAGTGGATTTTTGAAAGAAAACAATACTGTCAATATACTATTAAAACAAATTAAAATGGTAAAAGTTATTGTACTTTAAGTAAAAATAAAAGAGACAAAATATCAATCCCAGTTTTGGATTACTTTAATTAACAAAAAAAAATGCATATAGCAGAGGATAGTTTCAATCTACCTATCTCTGGGTTATGGGCCCAGCATGCTTCCATTGCAGTACTCTGCTGCACATGTAAGTGCAAGAGATCCTGAAGCACTCACTCATCGTGGGAAAGTACCAATGTGTTTCTTCATTGGTTGATGGAAGAAACATCTTACAAAAACTCTCCAGATTATTGACTTTTTAAAGTTTTTCTAGGAAAAGTTCTAGATGAATGCTTATTAGCCTTTGTCAGTATGGACTTATGCAAAGTGTCTCTGTGGTGCAATTGGTTAGTGTGTAAGGCTATTAACCAAAAGGTTGGTGGTTCAATCCCACCCAGGGACGTAATTGACCTTGTGATCAGATTTTGGTGATATTTAAGTAGACAAGTCAATATTTCAAACCCCATCTTATTGTGTAGGGTACCTGGCCTTCTCTGATGTTATCAGAGTTAGATTTGATTCAGTGATTTTATAAAAAACAGCTAGGAAGCACAATTTAGCAGTGGGTTGCAGAGAAAAAGAAATATGCTGGCAAAAAAAATCAAATTGCGTGATTAAACAGCTCTTCATTTTCTGGCTTTATTTTTATGCTAACAAATTTGTTCTCTGAAAAGTGTCCACAAAGCCAAGTCTCTGATTAACACCTTTGTAGGGATGGTTTTTCACCTATTACTAAATTAAACTTGCTTCATTGGAAAGGCAGCAAGATGCATCCTCATTTCAATGTCTACTGAAATAATACAGGTTGACACCAGGAAACATTCACGCCACTGCATCCTTGCTGCTTTCTCATGTGGAAGTCTGTTTAATGTGAAAACAAGGTGATATCTAATTAGCACACAGGTAAGGAATTAAGAAAATCTTTATTTAAGGGTGAAGATGTTTCTCACAAAATCGTTGCCCCAATGCATCATTGAAATTCAAGCTGGAAAGATGATTTTAATATATCACTTGTACATTTTGTATTGCTCTTCTGGTGACAATGTAGTTTGTTTTTGTCAATTACCATTTTAATAATAGGGTAAAGAAAATGAAGTGGATTTTTGAAAGAAAACAATACTGTCAATATACTATTAAAACAAATTAAAATGGTAAGAGTTATTGTACTTTAAGTAAAAATAAAAGAGCCAAAATATCAATCCCAGTTTTGGATTACTTTAATTAACAAAAAAAAATGCATATAGCAGAGGATAGTTTCAATCTGCCTACCTCTGGGTTATGGGCCCAGCATGCTTCCATTGCTGTACTCTGCTGCACATGTAAGTGCAAGAGATCCTGAAGCACTCACTCATCATGGGAAAGTACCAATGTGTTTCTTCGTTGGTTGATAGAAGAAACATCTTACAAAAACTCTCCAGATTATTGACTTTTTTAAGTTTTTCTAGGAAACGTTTTAGATGAATGCTTATTAGCATTTGTCAGTATGTACTTTTGCAAAGTGTCTCTGTGGCGCAATCAGTTAGTGTGTACGGCTATTAACCAAAAGGTTAGTGGTTCAATCCCACCCAGGGACGCAATTGACCTTGTGATCAGATTTTGGTGATCTTTAAGTAGACAAGTCAAATTTCATACTCCCTGTTATTGTGTAGGGTACCTGGCCTTCTCTGATGTAATCAGAGTTAGATTTGATTCAGTGATTTTATAAAAAAAGCTAGGAAGCACAATTTAGCAGTGGGTTGCAGAGAAAAAAAATATGCTGGCAGAAAAATCCAATTGAGTGATTAAACAGCTCTTTATTTTCTGGCTTTATTTTTATGCTAACAAATTTGTTCTCTGAAAAGTGTCCACAAAGCCAAGTCTCTGATTAACACCTTTGTAAGGATGGTTTTTCACCTATTACTAAATTAAACTTGCTTCATTGGAAAGGCAGCAAGATGCATCCTCATTTCAATGTCTACTGAAATAATACAGGTTGACACCAGGAAACATTAACGCCACTGCATCCTTGCTGCTTTCTCATGTGGAAGTCTGTTTAATGTGAAAACAAGGTGATATCTAATTAGCACACAGGTAAGGAATTAAGAAAATCTTTATTTAAGGGTGAAGATGTTTCTCACAAAATCGTTGCCCCAATGCATCATTGAAATTCAAGCTGGAAAGATGATTTTAATATATCACTTGTACATTTTGTATTGCTCTTCTGGTGACAATGTAGTTTGTTTTTGTCAATTACCATTTTAATAATAGGGTAAAGAAAATTAAGTGGATTTTTGACAGAAAACAATACTGTCAATATACTATTAAAACAAATTAAAATGGTAAAAGTTATTGTACTTTAAGTAAAAATAAAAGAGCCAAAATATCAATCCCAGTTTTGGATTACTTTAATTAAAAAAAAAAAAGCATACAGCAGAGGATAGTTTCAATCTGCCTACCTCTGGGTTATGAGCCCAGCATGCTTCCATTGCTGTACTTTGCTGCACATGTAAGTGCAAGAGATCCTGAAGCACTCACTCATCATGGGAAAGTACCAATGTGTTTCTTCGTTGGTTGATGGAAGAAACATCTTACAAAAACTCTCCAGATTATTGACTTTTTAAAGTTTTTCTAGGAAACGTTTTAGATGAATGCTTATTAGCCTTTGTCAGTATGCACTTTCGCAAAGTGTCTCTGTGGCGCAATCAGTTAGTGTGTACGGCTGTTAACTAAAAGGTTGGTGGTTCAATCCCACCCAGGGATGTAATTGATCTTATCAGATTTTGGTGATCTTTAAGTAGACAAGTCAAAATTTCAAACCCCCTCTTATGGTGTAGGGTACCTGGCCTTCTCTGATGTAATCAGAGTTAGATTTGATTCATTGATTTTATAAAAACAGCGAGGAAGCACAATTTAGCAGTGGTTTGCAGAGAAAAAAAATATGCTGGCAGAAAAATCCAATTGAGTGATTAAACAGCTCTTCATTTTCTGGCTTTATTTTTTGCTAACAAATTTGTTCTCTGAAAAGTGTCCACAAAGCCAAGTCTCTGATTAACACCTTTGTAAGGATGGTTTTTCACCTATTACTAAATTAAACTTGCTTCATTGGAAAGGCAGCAAGATGCATCCTCATTTCAATGTCTACTGAAATAATACAAGTTGACACCAGGAAACATTAACGCCACTGCATCCTTGCTGCTTTCTCATGTGGAAGTCTGTTTAATGCGAAAACAAGGTGATATCTAATTATCACACAGGTAAGGAATTAAGAAAATCTTTATTTAAGGGTGAAGATGTTTCTCACAAAATCGTTGCCCCAATGCATCATTGAAATTCAAGCTGGAAAGATGATTTTAATATATCACTTGTACATTTTGTATTGCTCTTCTGGTGACAATGTAGTTTGTTTTTGTCAATTACCATTTTAATAATAGGGTAAAGAAAATTAAGTGGATTTTTGAAAGAAAACAATACTGTCAATATACTATTAAAACAAATTAAAATGGTAAAAGTTATTGTACTTTAAGTAAAAATAAAAGAGCCAAAATATGAATCCCAGTTTTGGATTACTTTAATTAACAAAAAAAAAGCATATAGCAGAGGATAGTTTCAATCTGCCTACCTCTGGGTTATGGGCCCAGCATGCTTCCATTGCTGTACTCTGCTGCACATGTAAGTGCAAGAGATCCTGAAGCACTCACTCATCATGGGAAAGTACCAATGTGTTTCTTCGTTGGTTGATGGAAGAAACATCTTACAAAAACTCTCCAGATTATTAACTTTTTAAAGTTTTTCTAGGAAACGTTTTAGATGAATGCTTATTAGCCCTTGTCAGTATATACTTTTGCAATGTGTCTCTGTGGCGCAATCAGTTAGTGTGTACGGCTATTAACCAAAAGGTTGGTGGTTCAATCCCACCCAGGTACGTAATTGACCTTGTTATCAGATTCTGGTGATCTTTAAGTAGACAAGTCAAAATTTCAAACCCCCTGTTATGGTGTAGGGTACCTGGCCTTCTCTGATGTAATCAGAGTTAGATTTGATTCAGTGATTTATAAAAACAGCTAGGAAGCACAATTTAGCAGTGGGTTGTAGAGAAAAAGAAATATGCTGGCAGAAAAATCCAATTGAGTGATTAAACAGCTCTTCATTTTCTGGCTTTATTTTTATGCTAACAAATTTGTTCTCTGAAAAGTGTCCACAAAGCAAAGTCTCTGATTAACACCTTTGTAGGGATGGTTTTTCACCTATTACTAAATTAAACTTGCTTCATTGGAAAGGCAGCAAGATGCATCCTCATTTCAATGTCTACTGAAATAATACAAGTTGACACCAGGAAACATTCACGCCACTGCATCCTTGCTGCTTTCTCATGTGGAAGTCTGTTTAATGTGAAAACAAGGTGATATCTAATTAGCACACAGGTAAGGAATTAAGAAAATCTTTATTTAAGGGTGAAGATGTTTCTCACAAAATCGTTGCCCCAATGCATCATTGAAATTCAAGCTGGAAAGATGATTTTAATATATCACTTGTACATTTTGTATTGCTCTTCTGGTGACAATGTAGTTTGTTTTTGTCAATTACCATTTTAATAATAGGGTAAAGAAAATGAAGTGGATTTTTGAAAGAAAACAATACTGTCAATATACTATTAAAACAAATTAAAATGGTAAGAGTTATTGTACTTTAAGTAAAAATAAAAGAGCCAAAATATCAATCCCAGTTTTGGATTACTTTAATTAACAAAAAAAAATGCATATAGCAGAGGATAGTTTCAATCTGCCTACCTCTGGGTTATGGGCCCAGCATGCTTCCATTGCTGTACTCTGCTGCACATGTAAGTGCAAGAGATCCTGAAGCACTCACTCATCATGGGAAAGTACCAATGTGTTTCTTCGTTGGTTGATAGAAGAAACATCTTACAAAAACTCTCCAGATTATTGACTTTTTTAAGTTTTTCTAGGAAACGTTTTAGATGAATGCTTATTAGCATTTGTCAGTATGTACTTTTGCAAAGTGTCTCTGTGGCGCAATCAGTTAGTGTGTACGGCTATTAACCAAAAGGTTAGTGGTTCAATCCCACCCAGGGACGCAATTGACCTTGTGATCAGATTTTGGTGATCTTTAAGTAGACAAGTCAAATTTCATACTCCCTGTTATTGTGTAGGGTACCTGGCATTCTCTGATGTAATCAGAGTTAGATTTGATTCAGTGATTTTATAAAAAAAGCTAGGAAGCACAATTTAGCAGTGGGTTGCAGAGAAAAAAAATATGCTGGCAGAAAAATCCAATTGAGTGATTAAACAGCTCTTTATTTTCTGGCTTTATTTTTATGCTAACAAATTTGTTCTCTGAAAAGTGTCCACAAAGCCAAGTCTCTGATTAACACCTTTGTAAGGATGGTTTTTCACCTATTACTAAATTAAACTTGCTTCATTGGAAAGGCAGCAAGATGCATCCTCATTTCAATGTCTACTGAAATAATACAGGTTGACACCAGGAAACATTAACGCCACTGCATCCTTGCTGCTTTCTCATGTGGAAGTCTGTTTAATGTGAAAACAAGGTGATATCTAATTAGCACACAGGTAAGGAATTAAGAAAATCTTTATTTAAGGGTGAAGATGTTTCTCACAAAATCGTTGCCCCAATGCATCATTGAAATTCAAGCTGGAAAGATGATTTTAATATATCACTTGTACATTTTGTATTGCTCTTCTGGTGACAATGTAGTTTGTTTTTGTCAATTACCATTTTAATAATAGGGTAAAGAAAATTAAGTGGATTTTTGACAGAAAACAATACTGTCAATATACTATTAAAACAAATTAAAATGGTAAAAGTTATTGTACTTTAAGTAAAAATAAAAGAGCCAAAATATCAATCCCAGTTTTGGATTACTTTAATTAAAAAAAAAAAAGCATACAGCAGAGGATAGTTTCAATCTGCCTACCTCTGGGTTATGAGCCCAGCATGCTTCCATTGCTGTACTTTGCTGCACATGTAAGTGCAAGAGATCCTGAAGCACTCACTCATCATGGGAAAGTACCAATGTGTTTCTTCGTTGGTTGATGGAAGAAACATCTTACAAAAACTCTCCAGATTATTGACTTTTTAAAGTTTTTCTAGGAAACGTTTTAGATGAATGCTTATTAGCCTTTGTCAGTATGCACTTTCGCAAAGTGTCTCTGTGGCGCAATCAGTTAGTGTGTACGGCTATTAACTAAAAGGTTGGTGGTTCAATCCCACCCAGGGATGTAATTGATCTTGTTATCAGATTTTGGTGATCTTTAAGTAGACAAGTCAAAATTTCAAACCCCCTCTTATGGTGTAGGGTACCTGGCCTTCTCTGATGTAATCAGAGTTAGATTTGATTCATTGATTTTATAAAAACAGCGAGGAAGCACAATTTAGCAGTGGTTTGCAGAGAAAAAAAATATGCTGGCAGAAAAATCCAATTGAGTGATTAAACAGCTCTTCATTTTCTGGCTTTATTTTTATGCTAACAAATTTGTTCTCTGAAAAGTGTCCACAAAGCCAAGTCTCTGATTAACACCTTTGTAAGGATGGTTTTTCACCTATTACTAAATTAAACTTGCTTCATTGGAAAGGCAGCAAGATGCATCCTCATTTCAATGTCTACTGAAATAATACAAGTTGACACCAGGAAACATTAACGCCACTGCATCCTTGCTGCTTTCTCATGTGGAAGTCTGTTTAATGCGAAAACAAGGTGATATCTAATTATCACACAGGTAAGGAATTAAGAAAATCTTTATTTAAGGGTGAAGATGTTTCTCACAAAATCGTTGCCCCAATGCATCATTGAAATTCAAGCTGGAAAGATGATTTTAATATATCACTTGTACATTTTGTATTGCTCTTCTGGTGACAATGTAGTTTGTTTTTGTCAATTACCATTTTAATAATAGGGTAAAGAAAATTAAGTGGATTTTTGAAAGAAAACAATACTGTCAATATACTATTAAAACAAATTAAAATGGTAAAAGTTATTGTACTTTAAGTAAAAATAAAAGAGCCAAAATATCAATCCCAGTTTTGGATTACTTTAATTAACAAAAAAAAAGCATACAGCAGAGGATAGTTTCAATCTGCCTACCTCTGGGTTATGGGCCCAGCATGCTTCCATTGCTGTACTCTGCTGCACATGTAAGTGCAAGAGATCCTGAAGCACTCACTCATCATGGGAAAGTACCAATGTGTTTCTTCGTTGGTTGATGGAAGAAACATCTTACAAAAACTCTCCAGATTATTAACTTTTTAAAGTTTTTCTAGGAAACGTTTTAGATGAATGCTTATTAGCCCTTGTCAGTATATACTTTTGCAATGTGTCTCTGTGGCGCAATCAGTTAGTGTGTACGGCTATTAACCAAAAGGTTGGTGGTTCAATCCCACCCAGTGACGTAATTGACCTTGTTATCAGATTTTGGTGATCTTTAAGTAGACAAGTCAAATTTCATACCCCCTGTTATTGTGTAGGGTACCTGGCCTTCTCAGATGTAATCAGAGTTAGATTTGATTCAGTGATTTTATAAAAACAACTAGGAAGCACAATTTAGCAGTGGGTTGCAGAGAAAAAGAAATATGCTGGCAAAAAAATCAAATTGCGTGATTAAACAGCTCTTCATTTTCTGGCTTTATTTTTATGCTAACAAATTTGTTCTCTGAAAAGTGTCCACAAAGCCAAGTCTCTGATTAACACCTTTGTAGGGATGGTTTTTCACCTATTACTAAATTAAACTTGCTTCATTGGAAAGGCAGCAAGATGCATCCTCATTTCAATGTCTACTGAAATAATACAGGTTGAAACCAGGAAACATTAACGCCACTGCATCCTTGCTGCTTTCTCATGTGGAAGTCTGTTTAATGTGAAAACAAGGTGATATCTAATTAGCACACAGGTAAGGAATTACGAAAATCTTTATTTAAGGGTGAAGATGTTTCTCACAAAATAGTTGCCCCAATGCATCATTGAAATTTAAGCTGGAAAGATGATTTTAATATATCACTTGTACATTTTGTATTGCTCTTCTGGTGACAATGTAGTTTTTTTTGTCAATTACCATTTTAATAATAGGGTAAAGAAAATTAAGTGGATTTTTGAAAGAAAACTATACTGTCAATATACTATTAAAACAAATTAAAATGGTAAAAGTTATTGTACTTTAAGTAAAAATAAAAGAGCAAAAATATCAATCCCAGTTTTGATTACTTAAATTAACAAAAAAAAATGCATATAGCAAAGGATAGTTTCAATCTGCCTACCTCTGGGTTATGGGTCCAGCATGCTTCCATTGCAGTACTCTGCTGCACATGTAAGTGCAAGAGATCCTGAAGCACTCACTCATCATGGGAAAGTACCAATGTGTTTCTTCGTTGGTTGATGGAAGAAACATCTTACAAAAACTCTCCAGATTATTAACTTTTTAAAGTTTTTATAGGAAACGTTTTAGATGAATGCTTATTAGCCCTTGTCAGTATATACTTTTGCAATGTGTCTCTGTGGCGCAATCAGTTAGTGTGTACGGCTATTAACCAAAAGGTTGGTGGTTCAATCCCACCCAGGTACGTAATTGACCTTGTTATCAGATTTTGGTGATCTTTAAGTAGACAAGTCAAAATTTCAAACCCCCTGTTATGGTGTAGGGTACCTGGCCTTCTCTGATGTAATCAGAGTTAGATTTGATTCAGTGATTTATAAAAACAGCTAGGAAGCACAATTTAGCAGTGGGTTGTAGAGAAAAAGAAATATGCTGGCAGAAAAATCCAATTGAGTGATTAAACAGCTCTTCATTTTCTGGCTTTATTTTTATGCTAACAAATTTGTTCTCTGAAAAGTGTCCACAAAGCAAAGTCTCTGATTAACACCTTTGTAGGGATGGTTTTTCACCTATTACTAAATTAAACTTGCTTCATTGGAAAGGCAGCAAGATGCATCCTCATTTCAATGTCTACTGAAATAATACAAGTTGACACCAGGAAACATTCACGCCACTGCATCCTTGCTGCTTTCTCATGTGGAAGTCTGTTTAATGTGAAAACAAGGTGATGTCTAATTAGCACACAGGTAAGGAATTAAGAAAATCTTTATTTAAGGGTGAAGATGTTTCTCACAAAATCGTTGCCCCAATGCATCATTGAAATTCAAGCTGGAAAGATGATTTTAATATATCACTTGTACATTTTGTATTGCTCTTCTGGTGACAATGTAGTTTGTTTTTGTCAATTACCATTTTAATAATAGGGTAAAGAAAATGAAGTGGATTTTTGAAAGAAAACAATACTGTCAATATACTATTAAAACAAATTAAAATGGTAAGAGTTATTGTACTTTAAGTAAAAATAAAAGAGCCAAAATATCAATCCCAGTTTTGGATTACTTTAATTAACAAAAAAAAATGCATATAGCAGAGGATAGTTTCAATCTGCCTACCTCTGGGTTATGGGCCCAGCATGCTTCCATTGCTGTACTCTGCTGCACATGTAAGTGCAAGAGATCCTGAAGCACTCACTCATCATGGGAAAGTACCAATGTGTTTCTTCGTTGGTTGATAGAAGAAACATCTTACAAAAACTCTCTAGATTATTGACTTTTTTAAGTTTTTCTAGGAAACGTTTTAGATGAATGCTTATTAGCATTTGTCAGTATATACTTTTGCAAAGTGTCTCTGTGGCGCAATCAGTTAGTGTGTACGGCTATTAACCAAAAGGTTAGTGGTTCAATCCCACCCAGGGACGCAATTGACCTTGTGATCAGGTTTTGGTGATCTTTAAGTAGACAAGTCAAATTTCATACTCCCTGTTATTGTGTAGGGTACCTGGCCTTCTCTGATGTAATCAGAGTTAGATTTGATTCAGTGATTTTATAAAAAAAGCTAGGAAGCACAATTTAGCAGTGGGTTGCAGAGAAAAAAAATATGCTGGCAGAAAAATCCGAATGAGTGATTAAACAGCTCTTTATTTTCTGGCTTTATTTTTATGCTAACAAATTTGTTCTCTGAAAAGTGTCCACAAAGCCAAGTCTCTGATTAACACCTTTGTAAGGATGGTTTTTCACCTATTACTAAATTAAACTTGCTTCATTGGAAAGGCAGCAAGATGCATCCTCATTTCAATGTCTACTGAAATAATACAGGTTGACACCAGGAAACATTAACGCCACTGCATCCTTGCTGCTTTCTCATGTGGAAGTCTGTTTAATGTGAAAACAAGGTGATATCTAATTAGCACACAGGTAAGGAATTAAGAAAATCTTTATTTAAGGGTGAAGATGTTTCTCACAAAATCGTTGCCCCAATGCATCATTGAAATTCAAGCTGGAAAGATGATTTTAATATATCACTTGTACATTTTGTATTGCTCTTCTGGTGACAATGTAGTTTGTTTTTGTCAATTACCATTTTAATAATAGGGTAAAGAAAATTAAGTGGATTTTTGACAGAAAACAATACTGTCAATATACTATTAAAACAAATTAAAATGGTAAAAGTTATTGTACTTTAAGTAAAAATAAAAGAGCCAAAATATCAATCCCAGTTTTGGATTACTTTAATTAAAAAAAAAAAAGCATACAGCAGAGGATAGTTTCAATCTGCCTACCTCTGGGTTATGAGCCCAGCATGCTTCCATTGCTGTACTTTGCTGCACATGTAAGTGCAAGAGATCCTGAAGCACTCACTCATCATGGGAAAGTACCAATGTGTTTCTTCGTTGGTTGATGGAAGAAACATCTTACAAAAACTCTCCAGATTATTGACTTTTTAAAGTTTTTCTAGGAAACGTTTTAGATGAATGCTTATTAGCCTTTGTCAGTATGCACTTTCGCAAAGTGTCTCTGTGGCGCAATCAGTTAGTGTGTACGGCTATTAACTAAAAGGTTGGTGGTTCAATCCCACCCAGGGATGTAATTGATCTTGTTATCAGATTTTGGTGATCTTTAAGTAGACAAGTCAAAATTTCAAACCCCCTCTTATGGTGTAGGGTACCTGGCCTTCTCTGATGTAATCAGAGTTAGATTTGATTCATTGATTTTATAAAAACAGCGAGGAAGCACAATTTAGCAGTGGTTTGCAGAGAAAAAAAATATGCTGGCAGAAAAATCCAATTGAGTGATTAAACAGCTCTTCATTTTCTGGCTTTATTTTTATGCTAACAAATTTGTTCTCTGAAAAGTGTCCACAAAGCCAAGTCTCTGATTAACACCTTTGTAAGGATGGTTTTTCACCTATTACTAAATTAAACTTGCTTCATTGGAAAGGCAGCAAGATGCATCCTCATTTCAATGTCTACTGAAATAATACAAGTTGACACCAGGAAACATTAACGCCACTGCATCCTTGCTGCTTTCTCATGTGGAAGTCTGTTTAATGCGAAAACAAGGTGATATCTAATTATCACACAGGTAAGGAATTAAGAAAATCTTTATTTAAGGGTGAAGATGTTTCTCACAAAATCGTTGCCCCAATGCATCATTGAAATTCAAGCTGGAAAGATGATTTTAATATATCACTTGTACATTTTGTATTGCTCTTCTGGTGACAATGTAGTTTGTTTTTGTCAATTACCATTTTAATAATAGGGTAAAGAAAATTAAGTGGATTTTTGAAAGAAAACAATACTGTCAATATACTATTAAAACAAATTAAAATGGTAAAAGTTATTGTACTTTAAGTAAAAATAAAAGAGCCAAAATATCAATCCCAGTTTTGGATTACTTTAATTAACAAAAAAAAAGCATATAGCAGAGGATAGTTTCAATCTGCCTACCTCTGGGTTATGGGCCCAGCATGCTTCCATTGCTGTACTCTGCTGCACATGTAAGTGCAAGAGATCCTGAAGCACTCACTCATCATGGGAAAGTACCAATGTGTTTCTTCGTTGGTTGATGGAAGAAACATCTTACAAAAACTCTCCAGATTATTAACTTTTTAAAGTTTTTCTAGGAAACGTTTTAGATGAATGCTTATTAGCCCTTGTCAGTATATACTTTTGCAATGTGTCTCTGTGGCGCAATCAGTTAGTGTGTACGGCTATTAACCAAAAGGTTGGTGGTTCAATCCCACCCAGGTACGTAATTGACCTTGTTATCAGATTTTGGTGATCTTTAAGTAGACAAGTCAAATTTCATACCCCCTGTTATTGTGTAGGGTACCTGGCCTTCTCAGATGTAATCAGAGTTAGATTTGATTCAGTGATTTTATAAAAACATCTAGGAAGCACAATTTAGCAGTGGGTTGCAGAGAAAAAGAAATATGCTGGCAAAAAAATCAAATTGCGTGATTAAACAGCTCTTCATTTTCTGGCTTTATTTTTATGCTAACAAATTTGTTCTCTGAAAAGTGTCCACAAAGCCAAGTCTCTGATTAACACCTTTGTAGGGATGGTTTTTCACCTATTACTAAATTAAACTTGCTTCATTGGAAAGGCAGCAAGATGCATCCTCATTTCAATGTCTACTGAAATAATACAGGTTGAAACCAGGAAACATTAACGCCACTGCATCCTTGCTGCTTTCTCATGTGGAAGTCTGTTTAATGTGAAAACAAGGTGATATCTAATTAACACACAGGTAAGGAATTACGAAAATCTTTATTTAAGGGTGAAGATGTTTCTCACAAAATTGTTGCCCCAATGCATCATTGAAATTTAAGCTGGAAAGATGATTTTAATATATCACTTGTACATTTTGTATTGCTCTTCTGGTGACAATGTAGTTTTTTTTGTCAATTACCATTTTAATAATAGGGTAAAGAAAATTAAGTGGATTTTTGAAAGAAAACTATACTGTCAATATACTATTAAAACAAATTAAAATGGTAAAAGTTATTGTACTTTAAGTAAAAATAAAAGAGCAAAAATATCAATCCCAGTTTTGATTACTTAAATTAACAAAAAAAAATGCATATAGCAAAGGATAGTTTCAATCTGCCTACCTCTGGGTTATGGGTCCAGCATGCTTCCATTGCAGTACTCTGCTGCACATGTAAGTGCAAGAGATCCTGAAGCACTCACTCATCATGGGAAAGTACCAATGTGTTTATTCGTTGGTTGATAGAAGAAACATCTTACAAAAACTCTCCAGATTATTGATTTTTTAATGTTTTTCTAGGAAACGTTCTAGATGTATGCTTATTAGCCTTTGTCAGTATGTACTTTTTGCAAAGTGTCTCTGTGGCGCAATTGGTTAGTGTGTTCGGCTATTAACCAAAAGGTTGGTGGTTCAATCCCACCCAGGGACGTAATTGACCTTGTGATCAGATTTTGGTGATATTTAAGTAGACAAGTCAAAATTTCACACCCCCTCTTATTGTGTAGGGTACCTGGCCTTCTCTGATGTAATCAGAGTTAGATTTGATTCAGTGATTTTATAAAAAACTGCTAGGAAGCACAATTTAGCAGTGGGTTGCAGAGAAAAAAAATATGCTGGCAGAAAAATCCAATTGAGTGATTAAACAGCTCTTCATTTTCTGGCTTTATTTTTATGCTAACAAATTTGTTCTCTGAAAAGTGTCCACAAAGCCAAGTCTCTGATTAACACCTTTGTAGGGATGGTTTTTCACCTATTACTAAATTAAACTTGCTTCATTGGAAAGGCAGCAAGATGCATCCTCATTTCAATGTTTACTGAAATAATACAGGTTGACACCAGGAAACATTAACGCCACTGCATCCTTGCTGCTTTCTCATGTGGAAGTCTGTTTAATGTGAAAACAAGGTGATATCTAATTAGCACACAGGTAAGGAATTAAGAAAATCTTTATTTAAGGGTGAAGATGTTTCTCACAAAATCGTTGCCCCAATGCATCATTGAAATTCAAGCTGGAAAGATGATTTTAATATATCACTTGTACATTTTGTATTGCTCTTCTGGTGACAATGTAGTTTGTTTTTGTCAATTACAATTTTAATAATAGGGTAAAGAAAATTAAGTGGATTTTTAAAAGAAAACAATACTGTCAATATACTATCAAAACAAATTAAAATGGTAAAAGTTATTGTACTTTAAGTAAAAATAAAAGAGCCAAAATATCAATCCCAGTTTTGGATTACTTTAATTAACAAAAAAAATGCATATAGCAAAGGATAGTTTCAATCTGCCTACCTCTGGGTTATGGGCCCAGCATGCTTCCATTGCAGTACTCTGCTGCACATGTAAGTGCAAGAGATCCTGAAGCACTCACTCATCATGGGAAAGTACCAATGTGTTTCTTCATTGGTTGATGGAAGAAACATCTTACAAAAACTCTCCAGATTATTGACTTTTTAAAGTTTTTCTAGGAAACGTTCTAGATGAATGCTTATTAGCCTTTGTCAGTATGGACTTTTGCAAAGTGTCTCTGTGGTGCAATTGGTTAGTGTGTAAGGCTATTAACCAAAAGGTTGGTGGTTCAATCCCACCCAGGGACGTAATTGACCTTGTTATCAGATTTTGGTGATCTTTAAGTAGACAAGTCAAATTTCATACCCCCTGTTATTGTGTAGGGTACCTGGCCTTCTCAGATGTAATCAGAGTTAGATTTGATTCAGTGATTTTATAAAAACATCTAGGAAGCACAATTTAGCAGTGGGTTGCAGAGAAAAAGAAATATGCTGGCAAAAAAATCAAATTGCGTGATTAAACAGCTCTTCATTTTCTGGCTTTATTTTTATGCTAACAAATTTGTTCTCTGAAAAGTGTCCACAAAGCCAAGTCTCTGATTAACACCTTTGTAGGGATGGTTTTTCACCTATTACTAAATAAAACTTGCTTCATTGGAAAGGCAGCAAGATGCATCCTCATTTCAATGTCTACTGAAATAATACAGGTTGAAACCAGGAAACATTAACGCCACTGCATCCTTGCTGCTTTCTCATGTGGAAGTCTGTTTAATGTGAAAACAAGGTGATATCTAATTAGCACACAGGTAAGGAATTAAGAAAATCTTTATTTAAGGGTGAAGATGTTTCTCACAAAATCGTTGCCCCAATGCATCATTGAAATTCAAGCTGGAAAGATGATTTTAATATATCACTTGTACATTTTGTATTGCTCTTCTGGTGACAATGTAGTTTGTTTTTGTCAATTACCATTTTAATAATAGGGTAAAGAAAATTAAGTGGATTTTTGACAGAAAACAATACTGTCAATATACTATTAAAACAAATTAAAATGGTAAAAGTTATTGTACTTTAAGTAAAAATAAAAGAGCCAAAATATCAATCCCAGTTTTGGATTACTTTAATTAAAAAAAAAAAAAGCATACAGCAGAGGATAGTTTCAATCTGCCTACCTCTGGGTTATGAGCCCAGCATGCTTCCATTGCTGTACTTTGCTGCACATGTAAGTGCAAGAGATCCTGAAGCACTCACTCATCATGGGAAAGTACCAATGTGTTTCTTCGTTGGTTGATGGAAGAAACATCTTACAAAAACTCTCCAGATTATTGACTTTTTAAAGTTTTTCTAGGAAACGTTTTAGATGAATGCTTATTAGCCTTTGTCAGTATGCACTTTCGCAAAGTGTCTCTGTGGCGCAATCAGTTAGTGTGTACGGCTATTAACTAAAAGGTTGGTGGTTCAATCCCACCCAGGGATGTAATTGATCTTGTTATCAGATTTTGGTGATCTTTAAGTAGACAAGTCAAAATTTCAAACCCCCTCTTATGGTGTAGGGTACCTGGCCTTCTCTGATGTAATCAGAGTTAGATTTGATTCATTGATTTTATAAAAACAGCGAGGAAGCACAATTTAGCAGTGGTTTGCAGAGAAAAAAAATATGCTGGCAGAAAAATCCAATTGAGTGATTAAACAGCTCTTCATTTTCTGGCTTTATTTTTATGCTAACAAATTTGTTCTCTGAAAAGTGTCCACAAAGCCAAGTCTCTGATTAACACCTTTGTAAGGATGGTTTTTCACCTATTACTAAATTAAACTTGCTTCATTGGAAAGGCAGCAAGATGCATCCTCATTTCAATGTCTACTGAAATAATACAAGTTGACACCAGGAAACATTAACACCACTGCATCCTTGCTGCTTTCTCATGTGGAAGTCTGTTTAATGCGAAAACAAGGTGATATCTAATTATCACACAGGTAAGGAATTAAGAAAATCTTTATTTAAGGGTGAAGATGTTTCTCACAAAATCGTTGCCCCAATGCATCATTGAAATTCAAGCTGGAAAGATGATTTTAATATATCACTTGTACATTTTGTATTGCTCTTCTGGTGACAATGTAGTTTGTTTTTGTCAATTACCATTTTAATAATAGGGTAAAGAAAATTAAGTGGATTTTTGAAAGAAAACAATACTGTCAATATACTATTAAAACAAATTAAAATGGTAAAAGTTATTGTACTTTAAGTAAAAATAAAAGAGCCAAAATATCAATCCCAGTTTTGGATTACTTTAATTAACAAAAAAAAAGCATATAGCAGAGGATAGTTTCAATCTGCCTACCTCTGGGTTATGGGCCCAGCATGCTTCCATTGCTGTACTCTGCTGCACATGTAAGTGCAAGAGATCCTGAAGCACTCACTCATCATGGGAAAGTACCAATGTGTTTCTTCGTTGGTTGATGGAAGAAACATCTTACAAAAACTCTCCAGATTATTAACTTTTTAAAGTTTTTATAGGAAACGTTTTAGATGAATGCTTATTAGCCCTTGTCAGTATATACTTTTGCAATGTGTCTCTGTGGCGCAATCAGTTAGTGTGTACGGCTATTAACCAAAAGGTTGGTGGTTCAATCCCACCCAGGTACGTAATTGACCTTGTTATCAGATTTTGGTGATCTTTAAGTAGACAAGTCAAATTTCATACCCCCTGTTATTGTGTAGGGTACCTGGCCTTCTCAGATGTAATCAGAGTTAGATTTGATTCAGTGATTTTATAAAAACATCTAGGAAGCACAATTTAGCAGTGGTTTGCAGAGAAAAAGAAATATGCTGGCAAAAAAATCAAATTGCGTGATTAAACAGCTCTTCATTTTCTGGCTTTATTTTTATGCTAACAAATTTGTTCTCTGAAAAGTGTCCACAAAGCCAAGTCTCTGATTAACACCTTTGTAGGGATGGTTTTTCACCTATTACTAAATTAAACTTGCTTCATTGGAAAGGCAGCAAGATGCATCCTCATTTCAATGTCTACTGAAATAATACAGGTTGAAACCAGGAAACATTAACGCAACTGCATCCTTGCTGCTTTCTCATGTGGAAGTCTGTTTAATGTGAAAACAAGGTGATATCTAATTAGCACACAGGTAAGGAATTACGAAAATCTTTATTTAAGGGTGAAGATGTTTCTCACAAAATTGTTGCCCCAATGCATCATTGAAATTTAAGCTGGAAAGATGATTTTAATATATCACTTGTACATTTTGTATTGCTCTTCTGGTGACAATGTAGTTTTTTTTGTCAATTACCATTTTAATAATAGGGTAAAGAAAATTAAGTGGATTTTTGAAAGAAAACTATACTGTCAATATACTATTAAAACAAATTAAAATGGTAAAAGTTATTGTACTTTAAGTAAAAATAAAAGAGCAAAAATATCAATCCCAGTTTTGATTACTTAAATTAACAAAAAAAAATGCATATAGCAAAGGATAGTTTCAATCTGCCTACCTCTGGGTTATGGGTCCAGCATGCTTCCATTGCAGTACTCTGCTGCACATGTAAGTGCAAGAGATCCTGAAGCACTCACTCATCATGGGAAAGTACCAATGTGTTTATTCGTTGGTTGATAGAAGAAACATCTTACAAAAACTCTCCAGATTATTGATTTTTTAATGTTTTTCTAGGAAACGTTCTAGATGTATGCTTATTAGCCTTTGTCAGTATGTACTTTTTGCAAAGTGTCTCTGTGGCGCAATTGGTTAGTGTGTTCGGCTATTAACCAAAAGGTTGGTGGTTCAATCCCACCCAGGGACGTAATTGACCTTGTGATCAGATTTTGGTGATATTTAAGTAGACAAGTCAAAATTTCAAACCCCCTCTTATTGTGTAGGGTACCTGGCCTTCTCTGATGTAATCAGAGTTAGATTTGATTCAGTGATTTTATAAAAAACTGCTAGGAAGCACAATTTAGCAGTGGGTTGCAGAGAAAAAAAATATGCTGGCAGAAAAATCCAATTGAGTGATTAAACAGCTCTTCATTTTCTGGCTTTATTTTTATGCTAACAAATTTGTTCTCTGAAAAGTGTCCACAAAGCCAAGTCTCTGATTAACACCTTTGTAGGGATGGTTTTTCACCTATTACTAAATTAAACTTGCTTCATTGGAAAGGCAGCAAGATGCATCCTCATTTCAATGTTTACTGAAATAATACAGGTTGACACCAGGAAACATTAACGCCACTGCATCCTTGCTGCTTTCTCATGTGGAAGTCTGTTTAATGTGAAAACAAGGTGATATCTAATTAGCACACAGGTAAGGAATTAAGAAAATCTTTATTTAAGGGTGAAGATGTTTCTCACAAAATCGTTGCCCCAATGCATCATTGAAATTCAAGCTGGAAAGATGATTTTAATATATCACTTGTACATTTTGTATTGCTCTTCTGGTGACAATGTAGTTTGTTTTTGGCAATTACAATTTTAATAATAGGGTAAAGAAAATTAAGTGGATTTTTAAAAGAAAACAATACTGTCAATATACTATCAAAACAAATTAAAATGGTAAAAGTTATTGTACTTTAAGTAAAAATAAAAGAGCCAAAATATCAATCCCAGTTTTGGATTACTTTAATTAACAAAAAAAATGCATATAGCAAAGGATAGTTTCAATCTGCCTACCTCTGGGTTATGGGCCCAGCATGCTTCCATTGCAGTACTCTGCTGCACATGTAAGTGCAAGAGATCCTGAAGCACTCACTCATCATGGGAAAGTACCAATGTGTTTCTTCATTGGTTGATGGAAGAAACATCTTACAAAAACTCTCCAGATTATTGACTTTTTAAAGTTTTTCTAGGAAACGTTCTAGATGAATGCTTATTAGCCTTTGTCAGTATGGACTTTTGCAAAGTGTCTCTGTGGTGCAATTGGTTAGTGTGTAAGGCTATTAACCAAAAGGTTGGTGGTTCAATCCCACCCAGGGACGTAATTGACCTTGTTATCAGATTTTGGTGATCTTTAAGTAGACAAGTCAAATTTCATACCCCCTGTTATTGTGTAGGGTACCTGGCCTTCTCAGATGTAATCAGAGTTAGATTTGATTCAGTGATTTTATAAAAACATCTAGGAAGCACAATTTAGCAGTGGGTTGCAGAGAAAAAGAAATATGCTGGCAAAAAAATCAAATTGCGTGATTAAACAGCTCTTCATTTTCTGGCTTTATTTTTATGCTAACAAATTTGTTCTCTGAAAAGTGTCCACAAAGCCAAGTCTCTGATTAACACCTTTGTAGGGATGGTTTTTCACCTATTACTAAATAAAACTTGCTTCATTGGAAAGGCAGCAAGATGCATCCTCATTTCAATGTCTACTGAAATAATACAGGTTGAAACCAGGAAACATTAACGCCTCTGCATCCTTGCTGCTTTCTCATGTGGAAGTCTGTTTAATGTGAAAACAAGGTGATATCTAATTAGCACACAGGTAAGGAATTATGAAAATCTTTATTTAAGGGTGAAGATGTTTCTCACAAAATTGTTGCCCCAATGCATCATTGAAATTCAAGCTGGAAAGATGATTTTAATATATCACTTGTACATTTTGTATTGCTCTTCTGGTGACAATGTAGTTTTTTTTGTCAATTACCATTTTAATAATAGGGTAAAGAAAATTAAGTGGATTTTTGAAAGAAAACTATACTGTCAATATACTATTAAAACAAATTAAAATGGTAAAAGTTATTGTACTTTAAGTAAAAATAAAAGAGCAAAAATATCAATACCAGTTTTGATTACTTAAATTAACAAAAAAAAATGCATATAGCAAAGGATAGTTTCAATCTGCCTACCTCTGGGTTATGGGTCCAGCATGCTTCCATTGCAGTACTCTGCTGCACATGTAAGTGCAAGAGATCCTGAAGCACTCACTCATCATGGGAAAGTACCAATGTGTTTATTCGTTGGTTGATAGAAGAAACATCTTACAAAAACTCTCCAGATTATTGATTTTTTAATGTTTTTCTAGGAAACGTTCTAGATGTATGCTTATTAGCCTTTGTCAGTATGTACTTTTTGCAAAGTGTCTCTGTGGCGCAATCGGTTAGTGTGTTCGGCTATTAACCAAAAGGTTGGTGGTTCAATCCCACCCAGGGACGTAATTGACCTTGTGATCAGATTTTGGTGATATTTAAGTAGACAAGTCAAAATTTCAAACCCCCTCTTATTGTGTAGGGTACCTGGCCTTCTCTGATGTAATCAGAGTTAGATTTGATTCTGTGATTTTATAAAAAACTGCTAGGAAGCACAATTTAGCAGTTGGTTGCAGAGAAAAAAAATATGCTGGCAGAAAAATCAAATTCAGTGATTAAACAGCTCTTCATTTTCTGGCTTTATTTTTATGCTAACAAATTTGTTCTCTGAAAAGTGTCCACAAAGCCAAGTCTCTGATTAACACCTTTGTAGGGATGGTTTTTCACCTATTACTAAATTAAACTTGCTTCATTGGAAAGGCAGCAAGATGCATCCTCATTTCAATGTTTACTGAAATAATACAGGTTGACACCAGGAAACATTAACGCCACTGCATCCTTGCTGCTTTCTCATGTGGAAGTCTGTTTAATGTGAAAACAAGGTGATATCTAATTAGCACACAGGTAAGGAATTAAGAAAATCTTTATTTAAGGGTGAAGATGTTTCTCACAAAATCGTTGCCCCAATGCATCATTAAAATTCAAGCTGGAAAGATGATTTTAATATATCACTTGTACATTTTGTATTGCTCTTCTGGTGACAATGTAGTTTGTTTTTGTCAATTACCATTTTAATAATAGGGTAAAGAAAATTAAGTGGATTTTTGAAAGAAAACAATACTGTCAATATACTATCAAAACAAATTAAAATGGTAAAAGTTATTGTACTTTAAGTAAAAATAAAAGAGCCAAAATATCAATCCCTGTTTTGGATTACTTTAATTAACAAAAAAAATGCATATAGCAAAGGATAGTTTCAATCTGCCTACCTCTGGGTTATGGGCCCAGCATGCTTCCATTGCAGTACTCTGCTGCACATGTAAGTGCAAGAGATCCTGAAGCACTCACTCATCATGGGAAAGTACCAATGTGTTTCTTCATTGGTTGATGGAAGAAACATCTTACAAAAACTCTCCAGATTATTGACTTTTTAAAGTTTTTCTAGGAAACGTTCTAGATGAATGCTTATTAGCCTTTGTCAGTATGGACTTTTGCAAAGTGTCTCTGTGGTGCAATTGGTTAGTGTGTAAGGCTATTAACCAAAAGGTTGGTGGTTCAATCACACCCAGGGATGTAATTGACCTTGTGATCAGATTTTGGTGATATTTAAGTAGACAAGTCAAAATTTCAAACCCCATCTTATTGTGTAGGGTACCTGGCCTTCTCTGATGTTATCAGAGTTAGATTTGATTCAGTGATTTTATAAAAAACAGCTAGGAAGCACAATTTAGCAGTGGGTTGCAGAGAAAAAAAATATGCTGGCAAAAAAATCCAATTGAGTGATTAAACAGCTCTTCATTTTCTGGTTTATTTTTATGCTAACAAATTTGTTCTCTGAAAAGTGTCCACAAAGCCAAGTCTCTGATTAACACCGTTGTAGGGATGGTTTTTCACCTATTACTAAATTAAACTTGCTTCATTGGAAAGGCAGCAAGATGCATCCTCATTTCAATGTCTACTGAAATAATACAGGTTGACACCAGGAAACATTAACGCCACTGCATCCTTGCTGCTTTCTCATGTGGAAGTCTGTTTAATGTGAAAACAAGGTGATATCTAATTAGCACACAGGTAAGGAATTAAGAAAATCTTTATTTAAGGGTGAAGATGTTTCTCCCAAAATCGTTGCCCCAATGCATCATTGAAATTCAAGCTGGAAAGATGATTTTAATATATCACTTGTACATTTTGTATTGCTCTTCTGGTGACAATGTAGTTTGTTTTTGTCAATTACCATTTTAATAATAGGGTAAAGAAAATGAAGTGGATTTTTGAAAGAAAACAATACTGTCAATATACTATTAAAACAAATTAAAATGGTAAAAGTTATTGTACTTTAAGTAAAAATAAAAGAGACAAAATATCAATCCCAGTTTTGGATTACTTTAATTAACAAAAAAAAAATGCATATAGCAGAGGATAGTTTCAATCTAGCTATCTCTGGGTTATGGGCCCAGCATGCTTCCATTGCAGTACTCTGCTGCACATGTAAGTGCAAGAGATCCTGAAGCACTCACTCATCATGGGAAAGTACCAATGTGTTTCTTCATTGGTTGATGGAAGAAACATCTTACAAAAACTCTCCAGATTATTGACTTTTTAAAGTTTTTCTAGGAAACGTTCTAGATGTATGCTTATTAGCCTTTGTCAGTATGTACTTTTTGCAAAGTGTCTCTGTGGTGCAATTGGTTAGTGTGTACGGCTATTAACTAAAAGGTTGGTGGTTCAATCCCACCCAGGGATGTAATTGATCTTGTTATCAGATTTTGGTGATCTTTAAGTAGACAAGTCAAAATTTCAAACCCCCTCTTATGGTGTAGGGTACCTGGCCTTCTCTGATGTAATCAGAGTTAGATTTGATTCATTGATTTTATAAAAACAGCGAGGAAGCACAATTTAGCAGTGGTTTGCAGAGAAAAAAAATATGCTGGCAGAAAAATCCAATTGAGTGATTAAACAGCTCTTCATTTTCTGGCTTTATTTTTATGCTAACAAATTTGTTCTCTGAAAAGTGTCCACAAAGCCAAGTCTCTGATTAACACCTTTGTAAGGATGGTTTTTCACCTATTACTAAATTAAACTTGCTTCATTGGAAAGGCAGCAAGATGCATCCTCATTTCAATGTCTACTGAAATAATACAAGTTGACACCAGGAAACATTAACACCACTGCATCCTTGCTGCTTTCTCATGTGGAAGTCTGTTTAATGCGAAAACAAGGTGATATCTAATTATCACACAGGTAAGGAATTAAGAAAATCTTTATTTAAGGGTGAAGATGTTTCTCACAAAATCGTTGCCCCAATGCATCATTGAAATTCAAGCTGGAAAGATGATTTTAATATATCACTTGTACATTTTGTATTGCTCTTCTGGTGACAATGTAGTTTGTTTTTGTCAATTACCATTTTAATAATAGGGTAAAGAAAATTAAGTGGATTTTTGAAAGAAAACAATACTGTCAATATACTATTAAAACAAATTAAAATGGTAAAAGTTATTGTACTTTAAGTAAAAATAAAAGAGCCAAAATATCAATCCCAGTTTTGGATTACTTTAATTAACAAAAAAAAAGCATATAGCAGAGGATAGTTTCAATCTGCCTACCTCTGGGTTATGGGCCCAGCATGCTTCCATTGCTGTACTCTGCTGCACATGTAAGTGCAAGAGATCCTGAAGCACTCACTCATCATGGGAAAGTACCAATGTGTTTCTTCGTTGGTTGATGGAAGAAACATCTTACAAAAACTCTCCAGATTATTAACTTTTTAAAGTTTTTATAGGAAACGTTTTAGATGAATGCTTATTAGCCCTTGTCAGTATATACTTTTGCAATGTGTCTCTGTGGCGCAATCAGTTAGTGTGTACGGCTATTAACCAAAAGGTTGGTGGTTCAATCCCACCCAGGTACGTAATTGACCTTGTTATCAGATTTTGGTGATCTTTAAGTAGACAAGTCAAATTTCATACCCCCTGTTATTGTGTAGGGTACCTGGCCTTCTCAGATGTAATCAGAGTTAGATTTGATTCAGTGATTTTATAAAAACATCTAGGAAGCACAATTTAGCAGTGGTTTGCAGAGAAAAAGAAATATGCTGGCAAAAAAATCAAATTGCGTGATTAAACAGCTCTTCATTTTCTGGCTTTATTTTTATGCTAACAAATTTGTTCTCTGAAAAGTGTCCACAAAGCCAAGTCTCTGATTAACACCTTTGTAGGGATGGTTTTTCACCTATTACTAAATTAAACTTGCTTCATTGGAAAGGCAGCAAGATGCATCCTCATTTCAATGTCTACTGAAATAATACAGGTTGAAACCAGGAAACATTAACGCAACTGCATCCTTGCTGCTTTCTCATGTGGAAGTCTGTTTAATGTGAAAACAAGGTGATATCTAATTAGCACACAGGTAAGGAATTACGAAAATCTTTATTTAAGGGTGAAGATGTTTCTCACAAAATTGTTGCCCCAATGCATCATTGAAATTTAAGCTGGAAAGATGATTTTAATATATCACTTGTACATTTTGTATTGCTCTTCTGGTGACAATGTAGTTTTTTTTGTCAATTACCATTTTAATAATAGGGTAAAGAAAATTAAGTGGATTTTTGAAAGAAAACTATACTGTCAATATACTATTAAAACAAATTAAAATGGTAAAAGTTATTGTACTTTAAGTAAAAATAAAAGAGCAAAAATATCAATCCCAGTTTTGATTACTTAAATTAACAAAAAAAAATGCATATAGCAAAGGATAGTTTCAATCTGCCTACCTCTGGGTTATGGGTCCAGCATGCTTCCATTGCAGTACTCTGCTGCACATGTAAGTGCAAGAGATCCTGAAGCACTCACTCATCATGGGAAAGTACCAATGTGTTTATTCGTTGGTTGATAGAAGAAACATCTTACAAAAACTCTCCAGATTATTGATTTTTTAATGTTTTTCTAGGAAACGTTCTAGATGTATGCTTATTAGCCTTTGTCAGTATGTACTTTTTGCAAAGTGTCTCTGTGGCGCAATTGGTTAGTGTGTTCGGCTATTAACCAAAAGGTTGGTGGTTCAATCCCACCCAGGGACGTAATTGACCTTGTGATCAGATTTTGGTGATATTTAAGTAGACAAGTCAAAATTTCAAACCCCCTCTTATTGTGTAGGGTACCTGGCCTTCTCTGATGTAATCAGAGTTAGATTTGATTCAGTGATTTTATAAAAAACTGCTAGGAAGCACAATTTAGCAGTGGGTTGCAGAGAAAAAAAATATGCTGGCAGAAAAATCCAATTGAGTGATTAAACAGCTCTTCATTTTCTGGCTTTATTTTTATGCTAACAAATTTGTTCTCTGAAAAGTGTCCACAAAGCCAAGTCTCTGATTAACACCTTTGTAGGGATGGTTTTTCACCTATTACTAAATTAAACTTGCTTCATTGGAAAGGCAGCAAGATGCATCCTCATTTCAATGTTTACTGAAATAATACAGGTTGACACCAGGAAACATTAACGCCACTGCATCCTTGCTGCTTTCTCATGTGGAAGTCTGTTTAATGTGAAAACAAGGTGATATCTAATTAGCACACAGGTAAGGAATTAAGAAAATCTTTATTTAAGGGTGAAGATGTTTCTCACAAAATCGTTGCCCCAATGCATCATTGAAATTCAAGCTGGAAAGATGATTTTAATATATCACTTGTACATTTTGTATTGCTCTTCTGGTGACAATGTAGTTTGTTTTTGGCAATTACAATTTTAATAATAGGGTAAAGAAAATTAAGTGGATTTTTAAAAGAAAACAATACTGTCAATATACTATCAAAACAAATTAAAATGGTAAAAGTTATTGTACTTTAAGTAAAAATAAAAGAGCCAAAATATCAATCCCAGTTTTGGATTACTTTAATTAACAAAAAAAATGCATATAGCAAAGGATAGTTTCAATCTGCCTACCTCTGGGTTATGGGCCCAGCATGCTTCCATTGCAGTACTCTGCTGCACATGTAAGTGCAAGAGATCCTGAAGCACTCACTCATCATGGGAAAGTACCAATGTGTTTCTTCATTGGTTGATGGAAGAAACATCTTACAAAAACTCTCCAGATTATTGACTTTTTAAAGTTTTTCTAGGAAACGTTCTAGATGAATGCTTATTAGCCTTTGTCAGTATGGACTTTTGCAAAGTGTCTCTGTGGTGCAATTGGTTAGTGTGTAAGGCTATTAACCAAAAGGTTGGTGGTTCAATCCCACCCAGGGACGTAATTGACCTTGTTATCAGATTTTGGTGATCTTTAAGTAGACAAGTCAAATTTCATACCCCCTGTTATTGTGTAGGGTACCTGGCCTTCTCAGATGTAATCAGAGTTAGATTTGATTCAGTGATTTTATAAAAACATCTAGGAAGCACAATTTAGCAGTGGGTTGCAGAGAAAAAGAAATATGCTGGCAAAAAAATCAAATTGCGTGATTAAACAGCTCTTCATTTTCTGGCTTTATTTTTATGCTAACAAATTTGTTCTCTGAAAAGTGTCCACAAAGCCAAGTCTCTGATTAACACCTTTGTAGGGATGGTTTTTCACCTATTACTAAATAAAACTTGCTTCATTGGAAAGGCAGCAAGATGCATCCTCATTTCAATGTCTACTGAAATAATACAGGTTGAAACCAGGAAACATTAACGCCTCTGCATCCTTGCTGCTTTCTCATGTGGAAGTCTGTTTAATGTGAAAACAAGGTGATATCTAATTAGCACACAGGTAAGGAATTACGAAAATCTTTATTTAAGGGTGAAGATGTTTCTCACAAAATTGTTGCCCCAATGCATCATTGAAATTCAAGCTGGAAAGATGATTTTAATATATCACTTGTACATTTTGTATTGCTCTTCTGGTGACAATGTAGTTTTTTTTGTCAATTACCATTTTAATAATAGGGTAAAGAAAATTAAGTGGATTTTTGAAAGAAAACTATACTGTCAATATACTATTAAAACAAATTAAAATGGTAAAAGTTATTGTACTTTAAGTAAAAATAAAAGAGCAAAAATATCAATACCAGTTTTGATTACTTAAATTAACAAAAAAAAATGCATATAGCAAAGGATAGTTTCAATCTGCCTACCTCTGGGTTATGGGTCCAGCATGCTTCCATTGCAGTACTCTGCTGCACATGTAAGTGCAAGAGATCCTGAAGCACTCACTCATCATGGGAAAGTACCAATGTGTTTATTCGTTGGTTGATAGAAGAAACATCTTACAAAAACTCTCCAGATTATTGATTTTTTAATGTTTTTCTAGGAAACGTTCTAGATGTATGCTTATTAGCCTTTGTCAGTATGTACTTTTTGCAAAGTGTCTCTGTGGCGCAATCGGTTAGTGTGTTCGGCTATTAACCAAAAGGTTGGTGGTTCAATCCCACCCAGGGACGTAATTGACCTTGTGATCAGATTTTGGTGATATTTAAGTAGACAAGTCAAAATTTCAAACCCCCTCTTATTGTGTAGGGTACCTGGCCTTCTCTGATGTAATCAGAGTTAGATTTGATTCTGTGATTTTATAAAAAACTGCTAGGAAGCACAATTTAGCAGTTGGTTGCAGAGAAAAAAAATATGCTGGCAGAAAAATCAAATTCAGTGATTAAACAGCTCTTCATTTTCTGGCTTTATTTTTATGCTAACAAATTTGTTCTCTGAAAAGTGTCCACAAAGCCAAGTCTCTGATTAACACCTTTGTAGGGATGGTTTTTCACCTATTACTAAATTAAACTTGCTTCATTGGAAAGGCAGCAAGATGCATCCTCATTTCAATGTTTACTGAAATAATACAGGTTGACACCAGGAAACATTAACGCCCCTGCATCCTTGCTGCTTTCTCATGTGGAAGTCTGTTTAATGTGAAAACAAGGTGATATCTAATTAGCACACAGGTAAGGAATTACGAAAATCTTTATTTAAGGGTGAAGATGTTTCTCACAAAATTGTTGCCCCAATGCATCATTGAAATTTAAGCTGGAAAGATGATTTTAATATATCACTTGTACATTTTGTATTGCTCTTCTGGTGACAATGTAGTTTTTTTTGTCAATTACCATTTTAATAATAGGGTAAAGAAAATTAAGTGGATTTTTGAAAGAAAACTATACTGTCAATATACTATTAAAACAAATTAAAATGGTAAAAGTTATTGTACTTTAAGTAAAAATAAAAGAGCAAAAATATCAATCCCAGTTTTGATTACTTAAATTAACAAAAAAAAATGCATATAGCAGAGGATAGTTTCAATCTAGCTATCTCTGGGTTATGGGCCCAGCATGCTTCCATTGCAGTACTCTGCTGCACATGTAAGTGCAAGAGATCCTGAAGCACTCACTCATCATGGGAAAGTACCAATGTGTTTCTTCATTGGTTGATGGAAGAAACATCTTACAAAAACTCTCCAGATTATTGACTTTTTAAAGTTTTTCTAGGAAACGTTCTAGATGTATGCTTATTAGCCTTTGTCAGTATGTACTTTTTGCAAAGTGTCTCTGTGGTGCAATTGGTTAGTGTGTACGGCTATTAACTAAAAGGTTGGTGGTTCAATCCCACCCAGGGATGTAATTGATCTTGTTATCAGATTTTGGTGATCTTTAAGTAGACAAGTCAAAATTTCAAACCCCCTCTTATGGTGTAGGGTACCTGGCCTTCTCTGATGTAATCAGAGTTAGATTTGATTCATTGATTTTATAAAAACAGCGAGGAAGCACAATTTAGCAGTGGTTTGCAGAGAAAAAAAATATGCTGGCAGAAAAATCCAATTGAGTGATTAAACAGCTCTTCATTTTCTGGCTTTATTTTTATGCTAACAAATTTGTTCTCTGAAAAGTGTCCACAAAGCCAAGTCTCTGATTAACACCTTTGTAAGGATGGTTTTTCACCTATTACTAAATTAAACTTGCTTCATTGGAAAGGCAGCAAGATGCATCCTCATTTCAATGTCTACTGAAATAATACAAGTTGACACCAGGAAACATTAACACCACTGCATCCTTGCTGCTTTCTCATGTGGAAGTCTGTTTAATGCGAAAACAAGGTGATATCTAATTATCACACAGGTAAGGAATTAAGAAAATCTTTATTTAAGGGTGAAGATGTTTCTCACAAAATCGTTGCCCCAATGCATCATTGAAATTCAAGCTGGAAAGATGATTTTAATATATCACTTGTACATTTTGTATTGCTCTTCTGGTGACAATGTAGTTTGTTTTTGTCAATTACCATTTTAATAATAGGGTAAAGAAAATTAAGTGGATTTTTGAAAGAAAACAATACTGTCAATATACTATTAAAACAAATTAAAATGGTAAAAGTTATTGTACTTTAAGTAAAAATAAAAGAGCCAAAATATCAATCCCAGTTTTGGATTACTTTAATTAACAAAAAAAAAGCATATAGCAGAGGATAGTTTCAATCTGCCTACCTCTGGGTTATGGGCCCAGCATGCTTCCATTGCTGTACTCTGCTGCACATGTAAGTGCAAGAGATCCTGAAGCACTCACTCATCATGGGAAAGTACCAATGTGTTTCTTCGTTGGTTGATGGAAGAAACATCTTACAAAAACTCTCCAGATTATTAACTTTTTAAAGTTTTTATAGGAAACGTTTTAGATGAATGCTTATTAGCCCTTGTCAGTATATACTTTTGCAATGTGTCTCTGTGGCGCAATCAGTTAGTGTGTACGGCTATTAACCAAAAGGTTGGTGGTTCAATCCCACCCAGGTACGTAATTGACCTTGTTATCAGATTTTGGTGATCTTTAAGTAGACAAGTCAAATTTCATACCCCCTGTTATTGTGTAGGGTACCTGGCCTTCTCAGATGTAATCAGAGTTAGATTTGATTCAGTGATTTTATAAAAACATCTAGGAAGCACAATTTAGCAGTGGTTTGCAGAGAAAAAGAAATATGCTGGCAAAAAAATCAAATTGCGTGATTAAACAGCTCTTCATTTTCTGGCTTTATTTTTATGCTAACAAATTTGTTCTCTGAAAAGTGTCCACAAAGCCAAGTCTCTGATTAACACCTTTGTAGGGATGGTTTTTCACCTATTACTAAATTAAACTTGCTTCATTGGAAAGGCAGCAAGATGCATCCTCATTTCAATGTCTACTGAAATAATACAGGTTGAAACCAGGAAACATTAACGCAACTGCATCCTTGCTGCTTTCTCATGTGGAAGTCTGTTTAATGTGAAAACAAGGTGATATCTAATTAGCACACAGGTAAGGAATTACGAAAATCTTTATTTAAGGGTGAAGATGTTTCTCACAAAATTGTTGCCCCAATGCATCATTGAAATTTAAGCTGGAAAGATGATTTTAATATATCACTTGTACATTTTGTATTGCTCTTCTGGTGACAATGTAGTTTTTTTTGTCAATTACCATTTTAATAATAGGGTAAAGAAAATTAAGTGGATTTTTGAAAGAAAACTATACTGTCAATATACTATTAAAACAAATTAAAATGGTAAAAGTTATTGTACTTTAAGTAAAAATAAAAGAGCAAAAATATCAATCCCAGTTTTGATTACTTAAATTAACAAAAAAAAATGCATATAGCAAAGGATAGTTTCAATCTGCCTACCTCTGGGTTATGGGTCCAGCATGCTTCCATTGCAGTACTCTGCTGCACATGTAAGTGCAAGAGATCCTGAAGCACTCACTCATCATGGGAAAGTACCAATGTGTTTATTCGTTGGTTGATAGAAGAAACATCTTACAAAAACTCTCCAGATTATTGATTTTTTAATGTTTTTCTAGGAAACGTTCTAGATGTATGCTTATTAGCCTTTGTCAGTATGTACTTTTTGCAAAGTGTCTCTGTGGCGCAATTGGTTAGTGTGTTCGGCTATTAACCAAAAGGTTGGTGGTTCAATCCCACCCAGGGACGTAATTGACCTTGTGATCAGATTTTGGTGATATTTAAGTAGACAAGTCAAAATTTCAAACCCCCTCTTATTGTGTAGGGTACCTGGCCTTCTCTGATGTAATCAGAGTTAGATTTGATTCAGTGATTTTATAAAAAACTGCTAGGAAGCACAATTTAGCAGTGGGTTGCAGAGAAAAAAAATATGCTGGCAGAAAAATCCAATTGAGTGATTAAACAGCTCTTCATTTTCTGGCTTTATTTTTATGCTAACAAATTTGTTCTCTGAAAAGTGTCCACAAAGCCAAGTCTCTGATTAACACCTTTGTAGGGATGGTTTTTCACCTATTACTAAATTAAACTTGCTTCATTGGAAAGGCAGCAAGATGCATCCTCATTTCAATGTTTACTGAAATAATACAGGTTGACACCAGGAAACATTAACGCCACTGCATCCTTGCTGCTTTCTCATGTGGAAGTCTGTTTAATGTGAAAACAAGGTGATATCTAATTAGCACACAGGTAAGGAATTAAGAAAATCTTTATTTAAGGGTGAAGATGTTTCTCACAAAATCGTTGCCCCAATGCATCATTGAAATTCAAGCTGGAAAGATGATTTTAATATATCACTTGTACATTTTGTATTGCTCTTCTGGTGACAATGTAGTTTGTTTTTGGCAATTACAATTTTAATAATAGGGTAAAGAAAATTAAGTGGATTTTTAAAAGAAAACAATACTGTCAATATACTATCAAAACAAATTAAAATGGTAAAAGTTATTGTACTTTAAGTAAAAATAAAAGAGCCAAAATATCAATCCCAGTTTTGGATTACTTTAATTAACAAAAAAAATGCATATAGCAAAGGATAGTTTCAATCTGCCTACCTCTGGGTTATGGGCCCAGCATGCTTCCATTGCAGTACTCTGCTGCACATGTAAGTGCAAGAGATCCTGAAGCACTCACTCATCATGGGAAAGTACCAATGTGTTTCTTCATTGGTTGATGGAAGAAACATCTTACAAAAACTCTCCAGATTATTGACTTTTTAAAGTTTTTCTAGGAAACGTTCTAGATGAATGCTTATTAGCCTTTGTCAGTATGGACTTTTGCAAAGTGTCTCTGTGGTGCAATTGGTTAGTGTGTAAGGCTATTAACCAAAAGGTTGGTGGTTCAATCCCACCCAGGGACGTAATTGACCTTGTTATCAGATTTTGGTGATCTTTAAGTAGACAAGTCAAATTTCATACCCCCTGTTATTGTGTAGGGTACCTGGCCTTCTCAGATGTAATCAGAGTTAGATTTGATTCAGTGATTTTATAAAAACATCTAGGAAGCACAATTTAGCAGTGGGTTGCAGAGAAAAAGAAATATGCTGGCAAAAAAATCAAATTGCGTGATTAAACAGCTCTTCATTTTCTGGCTTTATTTTTATGCTAACAAATTTGTTCTCTGAAAAGTGTCCACAAAGCCAAGTCTCTGATTAACACCTTTGTAGGGATGGTTTTTCACCTATTACTAAATAAAACTTGCTTCATTGGAAAGGCAGCAAGATGCATCCTCATTTCAATGTCTACTGAAATAATACAGGTTGAAACCAGGAAACATTAACGCCTCTGCATCCTTGCTGCTTTCTCATGTGGAAGTCTGTTTAATGTGAAAACAAGGTGATATCTAATTAGCACACAGGTAAGGAATTACGAAAATCTTTATTTAAGGGTGAAGATGTTTCTCACAAAATTGTTGCCCCAATGCATCATTGAAATTCAAGCTGGAAAGATGATTTTAATATATCACTTGTACATTTTGTATTGCTCTTCTGGTGACAATGTAGTTTTTTTTGTCAATTACCATTTTAATAATAGGGTAAAGAAAATTAAGTGGATTTTTGAAAGAAAACTATACTGTCAATATACTATTAAAACAAATTAAAATGGTAAAAGTTATTGTACTTTAAGTAAAAATAAAAGAGCAAAAATATCAATACCAGTTTTGATTACTTAAATTAACAAAAAAAAATGCATATAGCAAAGGATAGTTTCAATCTGCCTACCTCTGGGTTATGGGTCCAGCATGCTTCCATTGCAGTACTCTGCTGCACATGTAAGTGCAAGAGATCCTGAAGCACTCACTCATCATGGGAAAGTACCAATGTGTTTATTCGTTGGTTGATAGAAGAAACATCTTACAAAAACTCTCCAGATTATTGATTTTTTAATGTTTTTCTAGGAAACGTTCTAGATGTATGCTTATTAGCCTTTGTCAGTATGTACTTTTTGCAAAGTGTCTCTGTGGCGCAATCGGTTAGTGTGTTCGGCTATTAACCAAAAGGTTGGTGGTTCAATCCCACCCAGGGACGTAATTGACCTTGTGATCAGATTTTGGTGATATTTAAGTAGACAAGTCAAAATTTCAAACCCCCTCTTATTGTGTAGGGTACCTGGCCTTCTCTGATGTAATCAGAGTTAGATTTGATTCTGTGATTTTATAAAAAACTGCTAGGAAGCACAATTTAGCAGTTGGTTGCAGAGAAAAAAAATATGCTGGCAGAAAAATCAAATTCAGTGATTAAACAGCTCTTCATTTTCTGGCTTTATTTTTATGCTAACAAATTTGTTCTCTGAAAAGTGTCCACAAAGCCAAGTCTCTGATTAACACCTTTGTAGGGATGGTTTTTCACCTATTACTAAATTAAACTTGCTTCATTGGAAAGGCAGCAAGATGCATCCTCATTTCAATGTTTACTGAAATAATACAGGTTGACACCAGGAAACATTAACGCCCCTGCATCCTTGCTGCTTTCTCATGTGGAAGTCTGTTTAATGTGAAAACAAGGTGATATCTAATTAGCACACAGGTAAGGAATTACGAAAATCTTTATTTAAGGGTGAAGATGTTTCTCACAAAATTGTTGCCCCAATGCATCATTGAAATTTAAGCTGGAAAGATGATTTTAATATATCACTTGTACATTTTGTATTGCTCTTCTGGTGACAATGTAGTTTTTTTTGTCAATTACCATTTTAATAATAGGGTAAAGAAAATTAAGTGGATTTTTGAAAGAAAACTATACTGTCAATATACTATTAAAACAAATTAAAATGGTAAAAGTTATTGTACTTTAAGTAAAAATAAAAGAGCAAAAATATCAATCCCAGTTTTGATTACTTAAATTAACAAAAAAAAATGCATATAGCAAAGGATAGTTTCAATCTGCCTACCTCTGGGTTATGGGTCCAGCATGCTTCCATTGCAGTACTCTGCTGCACATGTAAGTGCAAGAGATCCTGAAGCACTCACTCATCATGGGAAAGTACCAATGTGTTTATTCGTTGGTTGATAGAAGAAACATCTTACAAAAACTCTCCAGATTATTGATTTTTTAATGTTTTTCTAGGAAACGTTCTAGATGTATGCTTATTAGCCTTTGTCAGTATGTACTTTTTGCAAAGTGTCTCTGTGGCGCAATTGGTTAGTGTGTTCGGCTATTAACCAAAAGGTTGGTGGTTCAATCCCACCCAGGGACGTAATTGACCTTGTGATCAGATTTTGGTGATATTTAAGTAGACAAGTCAAAATTTCAAACCCCCTCTTATTGTGTAGGGTACCTGGCCTTCTCTGATGTAATCAGAGTTAGATTTGATTCAGTGATTTTATAAAAAACTGCTAGGAAGCACAATTTAGCAGTGGGTTGCAGAGAAAAAAAATATGCTGGCAGAAAAATCCAATTGAGTGATTAAACAGCTCTTCATTTTCTGGCTTTATTTTTATGCTAACAAATTTGTTCTCTGAAAAGTGTCCACAAAGCCAAGTCTCTGATTAACACCTTTGTAGGGATGGTTTTTCACCTATTACTAAATTAAACTTGCTTCATTGGAAAGGCAGCAAGATGCATCCTCATTTCAATGTTTACTGAAATAATACAGGTTGACACCAGGAAACATTAACGCCACTGCATCCTTGCTGCTTTCTCATGTGGAAGTCTGTTTAATGTGAAAACAAGGTGATATCTAATTAGCACACAGGTAAGGAATTAAGAAAATCTTTATTTAAGGGTGAAGATGTTTCTCACAAAATCGTTGCCCCAATGCATCATTGAAATTCAAGCTGGAAAGATGATTTTAATATATCACTTGTACATTTTGTATTGCTCTTCTGGTGACAATGTAGTTTGTTTTTGGCAATTACAATTTTAATAATAGGGTAAAGAAAATTAAGTGGATTTTTAAAAGAAAACAATACTGTCAATATACTATCAAAACAAATTAAAATGGTAAAAGTTATTGTACTTTAAGTAAAAATAAAAGAGCCAAAATATCAATCCCAGTTTTGGATTACTTTAATTAACAAAAAAAATGCATATAGCAAAGGATAGTTTCAATCTGCCTACCTCTGGGTTATGGGCCCAGCATGCTTCCATTGCAGTACTCTGCTGCACATGTAAGTGCAAGAGATCCTGAAGCACTCACTCATCATGGGAAAGTACCAATGTGTTTCTTCATTGGTTGATGGAAGAAACATCTTACAAAAACTCTCCAGATTATTGACTTTTTAAAGTTTTTCTAGGAAACGTTCTAGATGAATGCTTATTAGCCTTTGTCAGTATGGACTTTTGCAAAGTGTCTCTGTGGTGCAATTGGTTAGTGTGTAAGGCTATTAACCAAAAGGTTGGTGGTTCAATCCCACCCAGGGACGTAATTGACCTTGTTATCAGATTTTGGTGATCTTTAAGTAGACAAGTCAAATTTCATACCCCCTGTTATTGTGTAGGGTACCTGGCCTTCTCAGATGTAATTAGATTTGATTCAGTGATTTTATAAAAACATCTAGGAAGCACAATTTAGCAGTGGGTTGCAGAGAAAAAGAAATATGCTGGCAAAAAAATCAAATTGCGTGATTAAACAGCTCTTCATTTTCTGGCTTTATTTTTATGCTAACAAATTTGTTCTCTGAAAAGTGTCCACAAAGCCAAGTCTCTGATTAACACCTTTGTAGGGATGGTTTTTCACCTATTACTAAATAAAACTTGCTTCATTGGAAAGGCAGCAAGATGCATCCTCATTTCAATGTCTACTGAAATAATACAGGTTGAAACCAGGAAACATTAACGCCTCTGCATCCTTGCTGCTTTCTCATGTGGAAGTCTGTTTAATGTGAAAACAAGGTGATATCTAATTAGCACACAGGTAAGGAATTACGAAAATCTTTATTTAAGGGTGAAGATGTTTCTCACAAAATTGTTGCCCCAATGCATCATTGAAATTCAAGCTGGAAAGATGATTTTAATATATCACTTGTACATTTTGTATTGCTCTTCTGGTGACAATGTAGTTTTTTTTGTCAATTACCATTTTAATAATAGGGTAAAGAAAATTAAGTGGATTTTTGAAAGAAAACTATACTGTCAATATACTATTAAAACAAATTAAAATGGTAAAAGTTATTGTACTTTAAGTAAAAATAAAAGAGCAAAAATATCAATACCAGTTTTGATTACTTAAATTAACAAAAAAAATGCATATAGCAAAGGATAGTTTCAATCTGCCTACCTCTGGGTTATGGGTCCAGCATGCTTCCATTGCAGTACTCTGCTGCACATGTAAGTGCAAGAGATCCTGAAGCACTCACTCATCATGGGAAAGTACCAATGTGTTTATTCGTTGGTTGATAGAAGAAACATCTTACAAAAACTCTCCAGATTATTGATTTTTTAATGTTTTTCTAGGAAACGTTCTAGATGTATGCTTATTAGCCTTTGTCAGTATGTACTTTTTGCAAAGTGTCTCTGTGGCGCAATCGGTTAGTGTGTTCGGCTATTAACCAAAAGGTTGGTGGTTCAATCCCACCCAGGGACGTAATTGACCTTGTGATCAGATTTTGGTGATATTTAAGTAGACAAGTCAAAATTTCAAACCCCCTCTTATTGTGTAGGGTACCTGGCCTTCTCTGATGTAATCAGAGTTAGATTTGATTCTGTGATTTTATAAAAAACTGCTAGGAAGCACAATTTAGCAGTTGGTTGCAGAGAAAAAAAATATGCTGGCAGAAAAATCAAATTCAGTGATTAAACAGCTCTTCATTTTCTGGCTTTATTTTTATGCTAACAAATTTGTTCTCTGAAAAGTGTCCACAAAGCCAAGTCTCTGATTAACACCTTTGTAGGGATGGTTTTTCACCTATTACTAAATTAAACTTGCTTCATTGGAAAGGCAGCAAGATGCATCCTCATTTCAATGTTTACTGAAATAATACAGGTTGACACCAGGAAACATTAACGCCACTGCATCCTTGCTGCTTTCTCATGTGGAAGTCTGTTTAATGTGAAAACAAGGTGATATCTAATTAGCACACAGGTAAGGAATTAAGAAAATCTTTATTTAAGGGTGAAGATGTTTCTCACAAAATCGTTGCCCCAATGCATCATTAAAATTCAAGCTGGAAAGATGATTTTAATATATCACTTGTACATTTTGTATTGCTCTTCTGGTGACAATGTAGTTTGTTTTTGTCAATTACCATTTTAATAATAGGGTAAAGAAAATTAAGTGGATTTTTGAAAGAAAACAATACTGTCAATATACTATCAAAACAAATTAAAATGGTAAAAGTTATTGTACTTTAAGTAAAAATAAAAGAGCCAAAATATCAATCCCTGTTTTGGATTACTTTAATTAACAAAAAAAATGCATATAGCAAAGGATAGTTTCAATCTGCCTACCTCTGGGTTATGGGCCCAGCATGCTTCCATTGCAGTACTCTGCTGCACATGTAAGTGCAAGAGATCCTGAAGCACTCACTCATCATGGGAAAGTACCAATGTGTTTCTTCATTGGTTGATGGAAGAAACATCTTACAAAAACTCTCCAGATTATTGACTTTTTAAAGTTTTTCTAGGAAACGTTCTAGATGAATGCTTATTAGCCTTTGTCAGTATGGACTTTTGCAAAGTGTCTCTGTGGTGCAATTGGTTAGTGTGTAAGGCTATTAACCAAAAGGTTGGTGGTTCAATCACACCCAGGGATGTAATTGACCTTGTGATCAGATTTTGGTGATATTTAAGTAGACAAGTCAAAATTTCAAACCCCATCTTATTGTGTAGGGTACCTGGCCTTCTCTGATGTTATCAGAGTTAGATTTGATTCAGTGATTTTATAAAAAACAGCTAGGAAGCACAATTTAGCAGTGGGTTGCAGAGAAAAAAAATATGCTGGCAAAAAAATCCAATTGAGTGATTAAACAGCTCTTCATTTTCTGGTTTATTTTTATGCTAACAAATTTGTTCTCTGAAAAGTGTCCACAAAGCCAAGTCTCTGATTAACACCGTTGTAGGGATGGTTTTTCACCTATTACTAAATTAAACTTGCTTCATTGGAAAGGCAGCAAGATGCATCCTCATTTCAATGTCTACTGAAATAATACAGGTTGACACCAGGAAACATTAACGCCACTGCATCCTTGCTGCTTTCTCATGTGGAAGTCTGTTTAATGTGAAAACAAGGTGATATCTAATTAGCACACAGGTAAGGAATTAAGAAAATCTTTATTTAAGGGTGAAGATGTTTCTCCCAAAATCGTTGCCCCAATGCATCATTGAAATTCAAGCTGGAAAGATGATTTTAATATATCACTTGTACATTTTGTATTGCTCTTCTGGTGACAATGTAGTTTGTTTTTGTCAATTACCATTTTAATAATAGGGTAAAGAAAATGAAGTGGATTTTTGAAAGAAAACAATACTGTCAATATACTATTAAAACAAATTAAAATGGTAAAAGTTATTGTACTTTAAGTAAAAATAAAAGAGACAAAATATCAATCCCAGTTTTGGATTACTTTAATTAACAAAAAAAAAATGCATATAGCAGAGGATAGTTTCAATCTAGCTATCTCTGGGTTATGGGCCCAGCATGCTTCCATTGCAGTACTCTGCTGCACATGTAAGTGCAAGAGATCCTGAAGCACTCACTCATCATGGGAAAGTACCAATGTGTTTCTTCATTGGTTGATGGAAGAAACATCTTACAAAAACTCTCCAGATTATTGACTTTTTAATGTTTTTCTAGGAAACGTTCTAGATGTATGCTTATTAGCCTTTGTCAGTATGTACTTTTTGCAAAGTGTCTCTGTGGTGCAATTGGTTAGTGTGTAAGGCTATTAACCAAAAGGTTGGTGGTTCAATCCCACCCAGGGACGTAATTGACCTTGTGATCAGATTTTGGTGATCTTTAAGTAGACAAGTCAAAATTTCAAACCCCCTCTTATTGTGTAGGGTACCTGGCCTTCTCTGATGTAATCAGAGTTAGATTTGATTCAGTGATTTTATAAAAAACAGCTAGGAAGCACAATTTAGCAGTGGGTTGCAGAGAAAAAAAATATGCTGGCAAAAAAAATCCAATTGAGTGATTAAACAGCTCTTCATTTTCTGGCTTTATTTTTATGCTAACAAATTTGTTCTCTGAAAAGTGTCCACAAAGCCAAGTCTCTGATTAACACCTTTGTAGGGATGGTTTTTCACCTATTACTAAATTAAACTTGCTTCATTGGAAAGGCAGCAAGATGCATCCTCATTTCAATGTCTACTGAAATAATACAAGTTGACACCAGGAAACATTAACGCCACTGCATCCTTGCTGCTTTCTCATGTGGAAGTCTGTTTAATGCGAAAACAAGGTGATATCTAATTAGCACACAGGTAAGGAATTAAGAAAATCTTTATTTAAGGGTGAAGATGTTTCTCACAAAATCGTTGCCCCAATGCATCATTGAAATTCAAGCTGGAAAGATGATTTTAATATATCACTTGTACATTTTGTATTGCTCTTCTGGTGACAATGTAGTTTGTTTTTGTCAATTACCATTTTAATAATAGGGTAAAGAAAATTAAGTGGATTTTTGAAAGAAAACAATACTGTCAATATACTATTAAAACAAATTAAAATGGTAAAAGTTATTGTACTTTAAGTAAAAATAAAAGAGCCAAAATATCAATCCCAGTTTTGGATTACTTTAATTAAAAAAAAAAAGCATACAGCAGAGGATAGTTTCAATCTGCCTACCTCTGGGTTATGAGCCCAGCATGCTTCCATTGCTGTACTTTGCTGCACATGTAAGTGCAAGAGATCCTGAAGCACTCACTCATCATGGGAAAGTACCAATGTGTTTCTTCGTTGGTTGATGGAAGAAACATCTTACAAAAACTCTCCAGATTATTGACTTTTTAAAGTTTTTCTAGGAAACGTTTTAGATGAATGCTTATTAGCCTTTGTCAGTATGCACTTTCGCAAAGTGTCTCTGTGGCGCAATCAGTTAGTGTGTACGGCTATTAACTAAAAGGTTGGTGGTTCAATCCCACCCAGGGATGTAATTGATCTTGTTATCAGATTTTGGTGATCTTTAAGTAGACAAGTCAAAATTTCAAACCCCCTCTTATGGTGTAGGGTACATGGCCTTCTCTGATGTAATCAGAGTTAGATTTGATTCATTGATTTTATAAAAACAGCGAGGAAGCACAATTTAGCAGTGGTTTGCAGAGAAAAAAAATATGCTGGCAGAAAAATCCAATTGAGTGATTAAACAGCTCTTCATTTTCTGGCTTTATTTTTATGCTAACAAATTTGTTCTCTGAAAAGTGTCCACAAAGCCAAGTCTCTGATTAACACCTTTGTAAGGATGGTTTTTCACCTATTACTAAATTAAACTTGCTTCATTGGAAAGGCAGCAAGATGCATCCTCATTTCAATGTCTACTGAAATAATACAAGTTGACACCAGGAAACATTAACGCCACTGCATCCTTGCTGCTTTCTCATGTGGAAGTCTGTTTAATGCGAAAACAAGGTGATATCTAATTATCACACAGGTAAGGAATTAAGAAAATCTTTATTTAAGGGTGAAGATGTTTCTCACAAAATCGTTGCCCCAATGCATCATTGAAATTCAAGCTGGAAAGATGATTTTAATATATCACTTGTACATTTTGTATTGCTCTTCTGGTGACAATGTAGTTTGTTTTTGTCAATTACCATTTTAATAATAGGGTAAAGAAAATTAAGTGGATTTTTGAAAGAAAACAATACTGTCAATATACTATTAAAACAAATTAAAATGGTAAAAGTTATTGTACTTTAAGTAAAAATAAAAGAGCCAAAATATCAATCCCAGTTTTGGATTACTTTAATTAACAAAAAAAAAGCATATAGCAGAGGATAGTTTCAATCTGCCTACCTCTGGGTTATGGGCCCAGCATGCTTCCATTGCTGTACTCTGCTGCACATGTAAGTGCAAGAGATCCTGAAGCACTCACTCATCATGGGAAAGTACCAATGTGTTTCTTCGTTGGTTGATGGAAGAAACATCTTACAAAAACTCTCCAGATTATTAACTTTTTAAAGTTTTTCTAGGAAACGTTTTAGATGAATGCTTATTAGCCCTTGTCAGTATATAATTTTGCAATGTGTCTCTGTGGCGCAATCAGTTAGTGTGTACGGCTATTAACCAAAAGGTTGGTGGTTCAATCCCACCCAGGTACGTAATTGACCTTGTTATCAGATTTTGGTGATCTTTAAGTAGACAAGTCAAAATTTCAAACCCCCTGTTATGGTGTAGGGTACCTGGCCTTCTCTGATGTAATCAGAGTTAGATTTGATTCAGTGATTTATAAAAACAGCTAGGAAGCACAATTTAGCAGTGGGTTGTAGAGAAAAAGAAATTTGCTGGCAGAAAAATCCAATTGAGTGATTAAACAGCTCTTCATTTTCTGGCTTTATTTTTATGCTAACAAATTTGTTCTCTGAAAAGTGTCCACAAAGCAAAGTCTCTGATTAACACCTTTGTAGGGATGGTTTTTCACCTATTACTAAATTAAACTTGCTTCATTGGAAAGGCAGCAAGATGCATCCTCATTTCAATGTCTACTGAAATAATACAAGTTGACACCAGGAAACATTAACGCCACTGCATCCTTGCTGCTTTCTCATGTGGAAGTCTGTTTAATGTGAAAACAAGGTGATATCTAATTAGCACACAGGTAAGGAATTAAGAAAATCTTTATTTAAGGGTGAAGATGTTTCTCACAAAATCGTTGCCCCAATGCATCATTGAAATTCAAGCTGGAAAGATGATTTTAATATATCACTTGTACATTTTGTATTGCTCTTCTGGTGACAATGTAGTTTGTTTTTGTCAATTACCATTTTAATAATAGGGTAAAGAAAATGAAGTGGATTTTTGAAAGAAAACAATACTGTCAATATACTATTAAAACAAATTAAAATGGTAAGAGTTATTGTACTTTAAGTAAAAATAAAAGAGCCAAAATATCAATCCCAGTTTTGGATTACTTTAATTAACAAAAAAAAATGCATATAGCAGAGGATAGTTTCAATCTGCCTACCTCTGGGTTATGGGCCCAGCATGCTTCCATTGCTGTACTCTGCTGCACATGTAAGTGCAAGAGATCCTGAAGCACTCACTCATCATGGGAAAGTACCAATGTGTTTCTTCGTTGGTTGATAGAAGAAACATCTTACAAAAACTCTCCAGATTATTGACTTTTTTAAGTTTTTCTAGGAAACGTTTTAGATGAATGCTTATTAGCATTTGTCAGTATGTACTTTTGCAAAGTGTCTCTGTGGCGCAATCAGTTAGTGTGTACGGCTATTAACCAAAAGGTTAGTGGTTCAATCCCACCCAGGGACGTAATTGACCTTGTGATCAGATTTTGGTGATCTTTAAGTAGACAAGTCAAATTTCATACTCCCTGTTATTGTGTAGGGTACCTGGCCTTCTCTGATGTAATCAGAGTTAGATTTGATTCAGTGATTTTATAAAAAAAAGCTAGGAAGCACAATTTAGCAGTGGGTTGCAGAGAAAAAAAATATGCTGGCAGAAAAATCCAATTGAGTGATTAAACAGCTCTTTATTTTCTGGCTTTATTTTTATGCTAACAAATTTGTTCTCTGAAAAGTGTCCACAAAGCCAAGTCTCTGATTAACACCTTTGTAAGGATGGTTTTTCACCTATTACTAAATTAAACTTGCTTCATTGGAAAGGCAGCAAGATGCATCCTCATTTCAATGTCTACTGAAATAATACAGGTTGACACCAGGAAACATTAACGCCACTGCATACTTGCTGCTTTCTCATGTGGAAGTCTGTTTAATGTGAAAACAAGGTGATATCTAATTAGCACACAGGTAAGGAATTAAGAAAATCTTTATTTAAGGGTGAAGATGTTTCTCACAAAATCGTTGCCCCAATGCATCATTGAAATTCAAGCTGGAAAGATGATTTTAATATATCACTTGTACATTTTGTATTGCTCTTCTGGTGACAATGTAGTTTGTTTTTGTCAATTACCATTTTAATAATAGGGTAAAGAAAATGAAGTGGATTTTTGAAAGAAAACAATACTGTCAATATACTATTAAAACAAATTAAAATGGTAAAAGTTATTGTACTTTAAGTAAAAATAAAAGAGCCAAAATATCAATCCCAGTTTTGGAATACTTTAATTAACAAACAAAAAAATGCATATAGCAGAGGATAGTTTCAATCTGCCTACCTCTGGGTTATGGGCCCAGCATGCTTCCATTGCTGTACTCTGCTGCACATGTAAGTGCAAGAGATCCTGAAGCACTCACTCATCATGGGAAAGTACCAATGTGTTTCTTCGTTGGTTGATAGAAGAAACATCTTACAAAAACTCTCCAGATTATTGACTTTATTAAGTTTTTCTAGGAAACGTTTTAGATGAATGCTTATTAGCCTTTGTCAGTATGTAGTTTTGCAAAGTGTCTCTGTGGCGCAATCAGTTAGTGTGTATGGCTATTAACCAAAAGGTTGGTGGTTCAATCCCACCCAGGGACGTAATTGACCTTGTTATCAGATTTTGGTGATATTTAAGTAGACAAGTCAAAATTTCACACCCCCTCTTATTGTGTAGGGTACCTGGCCTTCTCTGATGTAATCAGAGTTAGATTTGATTCAGTGATTTTATAAAAACATCTAGGAAGCACAATTTAGCAGTGGGTTGCAGAGAAAAAGAAATATGCTTGCAAAAAAATCAAATTGCTTGATTTAACAGCTCTTAATTTTCTTGCTTTATTTTTATGCTAACAAATTTGTTCTCTGAAAAGTGTCCACAAAGCCAAGTCTCTGATTAACACCTTTGTAGGGATGGTTTTTCACCTATTACTAAATTAAACTTGCTTCATTGGAAAGGCAGCAAGATGCATCCTCATTTCAATGTCTACTGAAATAATACAGGTTGACACCAGGAAACATTAACGCCACTGCATCCTTGCTGCTTTCTCATGTGGAAGTCTGTTTAATGTGAAAACAAGGTGATATCTAATTAGCACACAGGTAAGGAATTACGAAAATCTTTATTTAAGGGTGAAGATGTTTCTCACAAAATTGTTGCCCCAATGCATCATTGAAATTCAAGCTGGAAAGATGATTTTAATATATCACTTGTACATTTTGTATTGCTCTTCTGGTGACAATGTAGTTTTTTTTGTCAATTACCATTTTAATAACAGGGTAAAGAAAATTAAGTGGATTTTTGAAAGAAAACTATACTGTCAATATACTATTAAAACAAATTAAAATGGTAAAAGTTATTGTACTTTAAGTAAAAATAAAAGAGCAAAAATATCAATCCCAGTTTTGATTACTTAAATTAACAAAAAAAATGCATATAGCAAAGGATAGTTTCAATCTGCCTACCTCTGGGTTATGGGTCCAGCATGCTTCCATTGCAGTACTCTGCTGCACATGTAAGTGCAAGAGATCCTGAAGCACTCACTCATCATGGGAAAGTACCAATGTGTTTATTCGTTAGTTGATGGAAGAAACATCTTACAAAAACTCTCCAGATTATTGATTTTTTAATGTTTTTCTAGGAAACGTTCTAGATGTATGCTTATTAGCCTTTGTCAGTAGGCACTTTTTGCAAAGTGTCTCTGTGGCGCAATCGGTTAGTGTGTTCGGCTATTAACCGAAAGGTTGGTGGTTCAATCCCACCCAGGGACCTAATTAAACTTGTGATCAGATTTTGGTGATATTTAAGTAGACAAGTCAAAATTTCAAACCCCCTCTTATGGTGTAGGGTACATGGCCTTCTCTGATGTAATCAGAGTTAGATTTGATTCAGTGATTTTATAAAAAACAGCTAGGAAGCACAATTTAGCAGTGGGTTGCAGAGAAAAAAAATATGCTAGCAAAAAAAATCCAATTGAGTGATTAAACAGCTCTTCATTTTCTGGCTTTATTTTTATGCTAACAAATTTGTTCTCTGAAAAGTGTCCACAAAGCCAAGTCTCTGATTAACACCGTTGTAGGGATGGTTTTTCACCTATTACTAAATTAAACTTGCTTCATTGGAAAGGCAGCAAGATGCATCCTCATTTCAATGTCTACTGAAATAATACAGGTTGACACCAGGAAACATTAACGCCACTGCATCCTTGCTGCTTTCTCATGTGGAAGTCTGTTTAATGTGAAAACAAGGTGATATCTAATTATCACACAGGTAAGGAATTAAGAAAATCTTTATTTAAGGGTGAAGATGTTTCTCACAAAATCGTTGCCCCAATGCATCATTGAAATTCAAGCTGGAAAGATGATTTTAATATATCACTTGTACATTTTGTATTGCTCTTCTGGTGACAATGTAGTTTGTTTTTGTCAATTACCATTTTAATAATAGGGTAAAGAAAATGAAGTGGATTTTTGAAAGAAAACAATACTGTCAATATACTATTAAAACAAATTAAAATGGTAAAAGTTATTGTACTTTAAGTAAAAATAAAAGAGACAAAATATCAATCCCAGTTTTGGATTACTTTAATTAACAAAAAAAAAATGCATATAGCAGAGGATAGTTTCAATCTACCTATCTCTGGGTTATGGGCCCAGCATGCTTCCATTGCAGTACTCTGCTGCACATGTAAGTGCAAGAGATCCTGAAGCACTCACTCATCATGGGAAAGTACCAATGTGTTTCTTCATTGGTTGATGGAAGAAACATCTTACAAAAACTCTCCAGATTATTGACTTTTTAAAGTTTTTCTAGGAAACGTTCTTGATGAATGCTTATTAGCCTTTGTCAGTATGTACTTTTTGCAAAGTGTCTCTGTGGTGCAATTGGTTAGTGTGTAAGGCTATTAACCAAAAGGTTGGTGGTTCAATCCCACCCAGGAACGTAATTGACCTTGTGATCAGATTTTGGTGATATTTAAGTAGACAAGTCAAAATTTCAAACCCCCTCTTATTGTGTAGGGTACCTGGCCTTCTCTGATGTAATCAGAGTTAGATTTGATTCAGTGATTTTATAAAAAACAGCTAGGAAGCACAATTTAGCAGTGGGTTGCAGAGAAAAAAAATATGCTGGCAAAAAAAATCCAATTGAGTGATTAAACAGCTCTTCATTTTCTGGCTTTATTTTTATGCTAACAAATTTGTTCTCTGAAAAGTGTCCACAAAGCCAAGTCTCTGATTAACACCTTTGTAGGGATGGTTTTTCACCTATTACTAAATTAAACTTGCTTCATTGGAAAGGCAGCAAGATGCATCCTCATTTCAATGTCTACTGAAATAATACAAGTTGACACCAGGAAACATTAACGCCACTGCATCCTTGCTGCTTTCTCAAGTGGAAGTCTGTTTAATGCGAAAACAAGGTGATATCTAATTAGCACACAGGTAAGGAATTAAGAAAATCTTTATTTAAGGGTGAAGATGTTTCTCACAAAATCGTTGCCCCAATGCATCATTGAAATTCAAGCTGGAAAGATGATTTTAATATATCACTTGTACATTTTGTATTGCTCTTCTGGTGACAATGTAGTTTGTTTTTGTCAATTACCATTTTAATAATAGGGTAAAGAAAATTAAGTGGATTTTTGAAAGAAAACAATACTGTCAATATACTATTAAAACAAATTAAAATGGTAAAAGTTATTGTACTTTAAGTAAAAATAAAAGAGCCAAAATATCAATCCCAGTTTTGGATTACTTTAATTAAAAAAAAAAAGCATACAGCAGAGGATAGTTTCAATCTGCCTACCTCTGGGTTATGAACCCAGCATGCTTCCATTGCTGTACTTTGCTGCACATGTAAGTGCAAGAGATCCTGAAGCACTCACTCATCATGGGAAAGTACCAATGTGTTTCTTCGTTGGTTGATGGAAGAAACATCTTACAAAAACTCTCCAGATTATTGACTTTTTAAAGTTTTTCTAGGAAACGTTTTAGATGAATGCTTATTAGCCTTTGTCAGTATGCACTTTCGCAAAGTGTCTCTGTGGCGCAATCAGTTAGTGTGTACGGCTATTAACTAAAAGGTTGGTGGTTCAATCCCACCCAGGGATGTAATTGATCTTGTTATCAGCTTTTGGTGATCTTTAAGTAGACAAGTCAAAATTTCAAACCCCCTCTTATGGTGTAGGGTACCTGGCCTTCTCTGATGTAATCAGAGTTAGATTTGATTCATTGATTTTATAAAAACAGCGAGGAAGCACAATTTAGCAGTGGTTTGCAGAGAAAAAAAATATGCTGGCAGAAAAATCCAATTGAGTGATTAAACAGCTCTTCATTTTCTGGCTTTATTTTTATGCTAACAAATTTGTTCTCTGAAAAGTGTCCACAAAGCCAAGTCTCTGATTAACACCTTTGTAAGGATGGTTTTTCACCTATTACTAAATTAAACTTGCTTCATTGGAAAGGCAGCAAGATGCATCCTCATTTCAATGTCTACTGAAATAATACAAGTTGACACCAGGAAACATTAACGCCACTGCATCCTTGCTGCTTTCTCATGTGGAAGTCTGTTTAATGCGAAAACAAGGTGATATCTAATTATCACACAGGTAAGGAATTAAGAAAATCTTTATTTAAGGGTGAAGATGTTTCTCACAAAATCGTTGCCCCAATGCATCATTGAAATTCAAGCTGGAAAGATGATTTTAATATATCACTTGTACATTTTGTATTGCTCTTCTGGTGACAATGTAGTTTGTTTTTGTCAATTACCATTTTAATAATAGGGTAAAGAAAATGAAGTGGATTTTTGAAAGAAAACAATACTGTCAATATACTATTAAAACAAATTAAAATGGTAAAAGTTATTGTACTTTAAGTAAAAATAAAAGAGCCAAAATATCAATCCCAGTTTTGGATTACTTTAATTAACAAAAAAAAAGCATATAGCAGAGGATAGTTTCAATCTGCCTACCTCTGGGTTATGGGCCCAGCATGCTTCCATTGCTGTACTCTGCTGCACATGTAAGTGCAAGAGATCCTGAAGCACTCACTCATCATGGGAAAGTACCAATGTGTTTCTTCGTTGGTTGATGGAAGAAACATCTTACAAAAACTCTCCAGATTATTAACTTTTTAAAGTTTTTCTAGGAAACGTTTTAGATGAATGCTTATTAGCCCTTGTCAGTATATACTTCTGCAATGTGTCTCTGTGGCGCAATCAGTTAGTGTGTACGGCTATTAACCAAAAGGTTGGTGGTTCAATCCCACCCAGGTACGTAATTGACCTTGTTATCAGATTTTGGTGATCTTTAAGTAGACAAGTCAAAATTTCAAACCCCCTGTTATGGTGTAGGGTACCTGGCCTTCTCTGATGTAATCAGAGTTAGATTTGATTCAGTGATTTATAAAAACATCTAGGAAGCACAATTTAGCAGTGGGTTGTAGAGAAAAAGAAATATGCTGGCAGAAAAATCCAATTGAGTGATTAAACAGCTCTTCATTTTCTGGCTTTATTTTTATGCTAACAAATTTGTTCTCTGAAAAGTGTCCACAAAGCAAAGTCTCTGATTAACACCTTTGTAGGGATGGTTTTTCACCTATTACTAAATTAAACTTGCTTCATTGGAAAGGCAGCAAGATGCATCCTCATTTCAATGTCTACTGAAATAATACAAGTTGACACCAGGAAACATTAACGCCACTGCATCCTTGCTGCTTTCTCATGTGGAAGTCTGTTTAATGTGAAAACAAGGTGATATCTAATTAGCACACAGGTAAGGAATTAAGAAAATCTTTATTTAAGGGTGAAGATGTTTCTCACAAAATCGTTGCCCCAATGCATCATTGAAATTCAAGCTGGAAAGATGATTTTAATATATCACTTGTACATTTTGTATTGCTCTTCTGGTGACAATGTAGTTTGTTTTTGTCAATTACCATTTTAATAATAGGGTAAAGAAAATGAAGTGGATTTTTGAAAGAAAACAAAACTGTCAATATACTATTAAAACAAATTAAAATGGTAAAAGTTATTGTACTTTAAGTAAAAATAAAAGAGCCAAAATATCAATCCCAGTTTTGGAATACTTTAATTAACAAACAAAAAAATGCATATAGCAGAGGATAGTTTCAATCTGCCTACCTCTGGGTTATGGGCCCAGCATGCTTCCATTGCTGTACTCTGCTGCACATGTAAGTGCAAGAGATCCTGAAGCACTCACTCATCATGGGAAAGTACCAATGTGTTTCTTCGTTGGTTGATAGAAGAAACATCTTACAAAAACTCTCCAGATTATTGACTTTATTAAGTTTTTCTAGGAAACGTTTTAGATGAATGCTTATTAGCCTTTGTCAGTATGTACTTTTGCAAAGTGTCTCTGTGGCGCAATCAGTTAGTGTGTATGGCTATTAACCAAAAGGTTGGTGGTTCAATCCCACCCAGGGACGTAATTGACCTTGTTATCAGATTTTGGTGATATTTAAGTAGACAAGTCAAAATTTCAAACCCCCTCTTATTGTGTAGGGTACCTGGCCTTCTCTGATGTAATCAGAGTTAGATTTGATTCAGTGATTTTATAAAAACATCTAGGAAGCACAATTTAGCAGTGGGTTGCAGAGAAAAAGAAATATGCTTGCAAAAAAATCAAATTGCTTGATTTAACAGCTCTTAATTTTCTTGCTTTATTTTTATGCTAACAAATTTGTTCTCTGAAAAGTGTCCACAAAGCCAAGTCTCTGATTAACACCTTTGTAGGGATGGTTTTTCACCTATTACTAAATTAAACTTGCTTCATTGGAAAGGCAGCAAGATGCATCCTCATTTCAATGTCTACTGAAATAATACAGGTTGACACCAGGAAACATTAACGCCACTGCATCCTTGCTGCTTTCTCATGTGGAAGTCTGTTTAATGTGAAAACAAGGTGATATCTAATTAGCACACAGGTAAGGAATTACGAAAATCTTTATTTAAGGGTGAAGATGTTTCTCACAAAATTGTTGCCCCAATGCATCATTGAAATTCAAGCTGGAAAGATGATTTTAATATATCACTTGTACATTTTGTATTGCTCTTCTGGTGACAATGTAGTTTTTTTGGTCAATTACCATTTTAATAACAGGGTAAAGAAAATTAAGTGGATTTTTGAAAGAAAACTATACTGTCAATATACTATTAAAACAAATTAAAATGGTAAAAGTTATTGTACTTTAAGTAAAAATAAAAGAGCAAAAATATCAATCCCAGTTTTGATTACTTAAATTAACAAAAAAAATGCATATAGCAAAGGATAGTTTCAATCTGCCTACCTCTGGGTTATGGGTCCAGCATGCTTCCATTGCAGTACTCTGCTGCACATGTAAGTGCAAGAGATCCTGAAGCACTCACTCATCATGGGAAAGTACCAATGTGTTTATTCGTTAGTTGATGGAAGAAACATCTTACAAAAACTCTCCAGATTATTGACTTTTTTAATGTTTTTCTAGGAAACGTTCTAGATGTATGCTTATTAGCCTTTGTCAGTAGGCACTTTTTGCAAAGTGTCTCTGTGGCGCAATCGGTTAGTGTGTTCGGCTATTAACCGAAAGGTTGGTGGTTCAATCCCACCCAGGGACCTAATTAAACTTCTGATCAGATTTTGGTGATATTTAAGTAGACAAGTCAAAATTTCAAACCCCCTCTTATGGTGTAGGGTACATGGCCTTCTCTGATGTAATCAGAGTTAGATTTGATTCAGTGATTTTATAAAAAACAGCTAGGAAGCACAATTTAGCAGTGGGTTGCAGAGAAAAAAAATATGCTGGCAAAAAAAATCCAACTGAGTGATTAAACAGCTCTTCATTTTCTGGCTTTATTTTTATGCTAACAAATTTGTTCTCTGAAAAGTGTCCACAAAGCCAAGTCTCTGATTAACACCGTTGTAGGGATGGTTTTTCACCTATTACTAAATTAAACTTGCTTCATTGGAAAGGCAGCAAGATGCATCCTCATTTCAATGTCTACTGAAATAATACAGGTTGACACCAGGAAACATTAACGCCACTGCATCCTTGCTGCTTTCTCATGTGGAAGTCTGTTTAATGTGAAAACAAGGTGATATCTAATTATCACACAGGTAAGGAATTAAGAAAATCTTTATTTAAGGGTGAAGATGTTTCTCCCAAAATCGTTGCCCCAATGCATCATTGAAATTCAAGCTGGAAAGATGATTTTAATATATCACTTGTACATTTTGTATTGCTCTTCTGGTGACAATGTAGTTTGTTTTTGTCAATTACCATTTTAATAATAGGGTAAAGAAAATGAAGTGGATTTTTGAAAGAAAACAATACTGTCAATATACTATTAAAACAAATTAAAATGGTAAAAGTTATTGTACTTTTAGTAAAAATAAAAGAGACAAAATATCAATCCCAGTTTTGGATTACTTTAATTAACAAAAAAAAATGCATATAGCAGAGGATAGTTTCAATCTACCTATCTCTGGGTTATGGGTCCAGCATGCTTCCATTGCAGTACTCTGCTGCACATGTAAGTGCAAGAGATCCTGAAGCACTCACTCATCATGGGAAAGTACCAATGTGTTTCTTCATTGGTTGATGGAAGAAACATCTTACAAAAACTCTCCAGATTATTGACTTTTTAAAGTTTTTCTAGGAAACGTTCTTGATGAATGCTTATTAGCCTTTGTCAGTATGTACTTTTTGCAAAGTGTCTCTGTGGTGCAATTGGTTAGTGTGTAAGGCTATTAACCAAAAGGTTGGTGGTTCAATCCCACCCAGGAATGTAATTGACCTTGTGATCAGATTTTGGTGATATTTAAGTAGACAAGTCAAAATTTCAAACCCCCTCTTATTGTGTAGGGTACCTGGCCTTCTCTGATGTAATCAGAGTTAGATTTGATTCAGTGATTTTATAAAAAACAGCTAGGAAGCACAATTTAGCAGTGGATTGCAGAGAAAAAAAATATGCTGGCAAAAAAAAATCCAATTGAGTGATTAAACAGCTCTTCATTTTCTGGCTTTATTTTTATGCTAACAAATTTGTTCTCTGAAAAGTGTCCACAAAGCCAAGTCTCTGATTAACACCTTTGTAAGGATGGTTTTTCACCTATTACTAAATTAAACTTGCTTCATTGGAAAGGCAGCAAGATGCATCCTCATTTCAATGTCTACTGAAATAATACAGGTTGACACCAGGAAACATTAACGCCACTGCATCCTTGCTGCTTTCTCATGTGGAAGTCTGTTTAATGTGAAAACAAGGTGATATCTAATTAGCACACAGGTAAGGAATTAAGAAAATCTTTATTTAAGGGTGAAGATGTTTCTCACAAAATCGTTGCCCCAATGCATCATTGAAATTCAAGCTGGAAAGATGATTTTAATATATCACTTGTACATTTTGTATTGCTCTTCTGGTGACAATGTAGTTTGTTTTTGTCAATTACCATTTTAATAATAGGGTAAAGAAAATGAAGTGGATTTTTGAAAGAAAACAAAACTGTCAATATACTATTAAAACAAATTAAAATGGTAAAAGTTATTGTACTTTAAGTAAAAATAAAAGAGCCAAAATATCAATCCCAGTTTTGGAATACTTTAATTAACAAACAAAAAAATGCATATAGCAGAGGATAGTTTCAATCTGCCTACCTCTGGGTTATGGGCCCAGCATGCTTCCATTGCTGTACTCTGCTGCACATGTAAGTGCAAGAGATCCTGAAGCACTCACTCATCATGGGAAAGTACCAATGTGTTTCTTCGTTGGTTGATAGAAGAAACATCTTACAAAAACTCTCCAGATTATTGACTTTATTAAGTTTTTCTAGGAAACGTTTTAGATGAATGCTTATTAGCCTTTGTCAGTATGTACTTTTGCAAAGTGTCTCTGTGGCGCAATCAGTTAGTGTGTATGGCTATTAACCAAAAGGTTGGTGGTTCAATCCCACCCAGGGACGTAATTGACCTTGTTATCAGATTTTGGTGATATTTAAGTAGACAAGTCAAAATTTCAAACCCCCTCTTATTGTGTAGGGTACCTGGCCTTCTCTGATGTAATCAGAGTTAGATTTGATTCAGTGATTTTATAAAAACATCTAGGAAGCACAATTTAGCAGTGGGTTGCAGAGAAAAAGAAATATGCTTGCAAAAAAATCAAATTGCTTGATTTAACAGCTCTTAATTTTCTTGCTTTATTTTTATGCTAACAAATTTGTTCTCTGAAAAGTGTCCACAAAGCCAAGTCTCTGATTAACACCTTTGTAGGGATGGTTTTTCACCTATTACTAAATTAAACTTGCTTCATTGGAAAGGCAGCAAGATGCATCCTCATTTCAATGTCTACTGAAATAATACAGGTTGACACCAGGAAACATTAACGCCACTGCATCCTTGCTGCTTTCTCATGTGGAAGTCTGTTTAATGTGAAAACAAGGTGATATCTAATTAGCACACAGGTAAGGAATTACGAAAATCTTTATTTAAGGGTGAAGATGTTTCTCACAAAATTGTTGCCCCAATGCATCATTGAAATTCAAGCTGGAAAGATGATTTTAATATATCACTTGTACATTTTGTATTGCTCTTCTGGTGACAATGTAGTTTTTTTGGTCAATTACCATTTTAATAACAGGGTAAAGAAAATTAAGTGGATTTTTGAAAGAAAACTATACTGTCAATATACTATTAAAACAAATTAAAATGGTAAAAGTTATTGTACTTTAAGTAAAAATAAAAGAGCAAAAATATCAATCCCAGTTTTGATTACTTAAATTAACAAAAAAAATGCATATAGCAAAGGATAGTTTCAATCTGCCTACCTCTGGGTTATGGGTCCAGCATGCTTCCATTGCAGTACTCTGCTGCACATGTAAGTGCAAGAGATCCTGAAGCACTCACTCATCATGGGAAAGTACCAATGTGTTTATTCGTTAGTTGATGGAAGAAACATCTTACAAAAACTCTCCAGATTATTGACTTTTTTAATGTTTTTCTAGGAAACGTTCTAGATGTATGCTTATTAGCCTTTGTCAGTAGGCACTTTTTGCAAAGTGTCTCTGTGGCGCAATCGGTTAGTGTGTTCGGCTATTAACCGAAAGGTTGGTGGTTCAATCCCACCCAGGGACCTAATTAAACTTCTGATCAGATTTTGGTGATATTTAAGTAGACAAGTCAAAATTTCAAACCCCCTCTTATGGTGTAGGGTACATGGCCTTCTCTGATGTAATCAGAGTTAGATTTGATTCAGTGATTTTATAAAAAACAGCTAGGAAGCACAATTTAGCAGTGGGTTGCAGAGAAAAAAAATATGCTGGCAAAAAAAATCCAACTGAGTGATTAAACAGCTCTTCATTTTCTGGCTTTATTTTTATGCTAACAAATTTGTTCTCTGAAAAGTGTCCACAAAGCCAAGTCTCTGATTAACACCGTTGTAGGGATGGTTTTTCACCTATTACTAAATTAAACTTGCTTCATTGGAAAGGCAGCAAGATGCATCCTCATTTCAATGTCTACTGAAATAATACAGGTTGACACCAGGAAACATTAACGCCACTGCATCCTTGCTGCTTTCTCATGTGGAAGTCTGTTTAATGTGAAAACAAGGTGATATCTAATTATCACACAGGTAAGGAATTAAGAAAATCTTTATTTAAGGGTGAAGATGTTTCTCCCAAAATCGTTGCCCCAATGCATCATTGAAATTCAAGCTGGAAAGATGATTTTAATATATCACTTGTACATTTTGTATTGCTCTTCTGGTGACAATGTAGTTTGTTTTTGTCAATTACCATTTTAATAATAGGGTAAAGAAAATGAAGTGGATTTTTGAAAGAAAACAATACTGTCAATATACTATTAAAACAAATTAAAATGGTAAAAGTTATTGTACTTTTAGTAAAAATAAAAGAGACAAAATATCAATCCCAGTTTTGGATTACTTTAATTAACAAAAAAAAATGCATATAGCAGAGGATAGTTTCAATCTACCTATCTCTGGGTTATGGGTCCAGCATGCTTCCATTGCAGTACTCTGCTGCACATGTAAGTGCAAGAGATCCTGAAGCACTCACTCATCATGGGAAAGTACCAATGTGTTTCTTCATTGGTTGATGGAAGAAACATCTTACAAAAACTCTCCAGATTATTGACTTTTTAAAGTTTTTCTAGGAAACGTTCTTGATGAATGCTTATTAGCCTTTGTCAGTATGTACTTTTTGCAAAGTGTCTCTGTGGTGCAATTGGTTAGTGTGTAAGGCTATTAACCAAAAGGTTGGTGGTTCAATCCCACCCAGGAATGTAATTGACCTTGTGATCAGATTTTGGTGATATTTAAGTAGACAAGTCAAAATTTCAAACCCCCTCTTATTGTGTAGGGTACCTGGCCTTCTCTGATGTAATCAGAGTTAGATTTGATTCAGTGATTTTATAAAAAACAGCTAGGAAGCACAATTTAGCAGTGGATTGCAGAGAAAAAAAATATGCTGGCAAAAAAAAATCCAATTGAGTGATTAAACAGCTCTTCATTTTCTGGCTTTATTTTTATGCTAACAAATTTGTTCTCTGAAAAGTGTCCACAAAGCCAAGTCTCTGATTAACACCTTTGTAAGGATGGTTTTTCACCTATTACTAAATTAAACTTGCTTCATTGGAAAGGCAGCAAGATGCATCCTCATTTCAATGTCTACTGAAATAATACAGGTTGACACCAGGAAACATTAACGCCACTGCATCCTTGCTGCTTTCTCATGTGGAAGTCTGTTTAATGTGAAAACAAGGTGATATCTAATTAGCACACAGGTAAGGAATTAAGAAAATCTTTATTTAAGGGTGAAGATGTTTCTCACAAAATCGTTGCCCCAATGCATCATTGAAATTCAAGCTGGAAAGATGATTTTAATATATCACTTGTACATTTTGTATTGCTCTTCTGGTGACAATGTAGTTTGTTTTTGTCAATTACCATTTTAATAATAGGGTAAAGAAAATGAAGTGGATTTTTGAAAGAAAACAAAACTGTCAATATACTATTAAAACAAATTAAAATGGTAAAAGTTATTGTACTTTAAGTAAAAATAAAAGAGCCAAAATATCAATCCCAGTTTTGGAATACTTTAATTAACAAACAAAAAAATGCATATAGCAGAGGATAGTTTCAATCTGCCTACCTCTGGGTTATGGGCCCAGCATGCTTCCATTGCTGTACTCTGCTGCACATGTAAGTGCAAGAGATCCTGAAGCACTCACTCATCATGGGAAAGTACCAATGTGTTTCTTCGTTGGTTGATAGAAGAAACATCTTACAAAAACTCTCCAGATTATTGACTTTATTAAGTTTTTCTAGGAAACGTTTTAGATGAATGCTTATTAGCCTTTGTCAGTATGTACTTTTGCAAAGTGTCTCTGTGGCGCAATCAGTTAGTGTGTATGGCTATTAACCAAAAGGTTGGTGGTTCAATCCCACCCAGGGACGTAATTGACCTTGTTATCAGATTTTGGTGATATTTAAGTAGACAAGTCAAAATTTCAAACCCCCTCTTATTGTGTAGGGTACCTGGCCTTCTCTGATGTAATCAGAGTTAGATTTGATTCAGTGATTTTATAAAAACATCTAGGAAGCACAATTTAGCAGTGGGTTGCAGAGAAAAAGAAATATGCTTGCAAAAAAAAATCAAATTGCTTGATTTAACAGCTCTTAATTTTCTTGCTTTATTTTTATGCTAACAAATTTGTTCTCTGAAAAGTGTCCACAAAGCCAAGTCTCTGATTAACACCTTTGTAGGGATGGTTTTTCACCTATTACTAAATTAAACTTGCTTCATTGGAAAGGCAGCAAGATGCATCCTCATTTCAATGTCTACTGAAATAATACAGGTTGACACCAGGAAACATTAACGCCACTGCATCCTTGCTGCTTTCTCATGTGGAAGTCTGTTTAATGTGAAAACAAGGTGATATCTAATTAGCACACAGGTAAGGAATTACGAAAATCTTTATTTAAGGGTGAAGATGTTTCTCACAAAATTGTTGCCCCAATGCATCATTGAAATTCAAGCTGGAAAGATGATTTTAATATATCACTTGTACATTTTGTATTGCTCTTCTGGTGACAATGTAGTTTTTTTTGTCAATTACCATTTTAATAACAGGGTAAAGAAAATTAAGTGGATTTTTGAAAGAAAACTATACTGTCAATATACTATTAAAACAAATTAAAATGGTAAAAGTTATTGTACTTTAAGTAAAAATAAAAGAGCAAAAATATCAATCCCAGTTTTGATTACTTAAATTAACAAAAAAAATGCATATAGCAAAGGATAGTTTCAATCTGCCTACCTCTGGGTTATGGGTCCAGCATGCTTCCATTGCAGTACTCTGCTGCACATGTAAGTGCAAGAGATCCTGAAGCACTCACTCATCATGGGAAAGTACCAATGTGTTTATTCGTTAGTTGATGGAAGAAACATCTTACAAAAACTCTCCAGATTATTGATTTTTTTAATGTTTTTCTAGGAAACGTTCTAGATGTATGCTTATTAGCCTTTGTCAGTAGGCACTTTTTGCAAAGTGTCTCTGTGGCGCAATCGGTTAGTGTGTTCGGCTATTAACCGAAAGGTTGGTGGTTCAATCCCACCCAGGGACCTAATTAAACTTGTGATCAGATTTTGGTGATATTTAAGTAGACAAGTCAAAATTTCAAACCCCCTCTTATGGTGTAGGGTACATGGCCTTCTCTGATGTAATCAGAGTTAGATTTGATTCAGTGATTTTATAAAAAAACAGCTAGGAAGCACAATTTAGCAGTGGGTTGCAGAGAAAAAAAATATGCTGGCAGAAAAATCCAATCGAGTGATTAAACAGCTCTTCATTTTCTGGCTTTATTTTTATGCTAACAAATTTGTTCTCTGAAAAGTGTCCACAAAGCCAAGTCTCTGATTAACACCTTTGTAAGGATGGTTTTTCACCTATTACTAAATTAAACTTGCTTCATTGGAAAGGCAGCAAGATGCATCCTCATTTCAATGTCTACTGAAATAATACAAGTTGACACCAGGAAACATTAACGCCACTGCATCCTTGCTGCTTTCTCATGTGGAAGTCTGTTTAATATGAAAACAAGGTGATATCTAATTAGCACACAGGTAAGGAATTAAGAAAATCTTTATTTAAGGGTGAAGATGTTTCTCACAAATTTGTTGACCCAATGCATCATTGAAATTCAAGCTGGAAAGATGATTTTAATATATCACTTGTACATTTTGTATTGCTCTTCTGGTGACAATGTAGTTTGTTTTTGTCAATTACCATTTTAATAATAGGGTAAAGAAAATGAAGTGGATTTTTGAAAGAAAACAATACTGTCAATATACTATTAAAACAAATTAAAATGGTAAAAGTTATTGTACTTTAAGTAAAAATAAAAGAGACAAAATATCAATCCCAGTTTTGGATTACTTTAATTAACAAAAAAAAATGCATATAGCAGAGGATAGTTTCAATCTGCCTACCTCTGGGTTATGGGCCCAGCATGCTTCCATTGCAGTACTCTGCTGCACATGTAAGTGCAAGAGATCCTGAAGCACTCACTCATCATGGGAAAGTACCAATGTGTTTCTTCGTTGGTTGATGGAAGAAACATCTTACAAAAACTCTCCAGATTATTGACTTTTTAAAGTTTTTCTAGGAAACGTTTTAGATGAATGCTTATTAGCCTTTGTCAGTATGGACTTTTGCAAAGTGTCTCTGTGGCGCAATCAATTAGTATGTACGGCTATTAACCATAAGGTTGGTGGTTCAATCCCACCCAGGGACCTAATTTCCCTTGTTATCAGATTTTGGTGATCTTTAAGTAGACAAGTCAAAATTTCAAACCCCCTGTTACGGTGTAGGGTACCTGGCCTTCTCTGATGTAATCAGAGTTAGATTTGATTCAGTGATTTTATAAAAACAGCTAGGAAGCACAATTTAGCAGTGGGTTGCAGAGAAAAAAAATATGCTGGCAGAAAAATCCAATTGAGTGATTAAACAGCTCTTCATTTTCTGGCTTTATTTTTATGCTAACAAATTTGTTCTCTGAAAAGTGTCCACAAAGCCAAGTCTCTGATTAACACCTTTGTAAGGATGGTTTTTCACCTATTACTAAATTAAACTTGCTTCATTGGAAAAGGCAGCAAGATGCATCCTCATTTCAATGTCTACTGAAATAATACAAGTTGACACCAGGAAACATTAACGCCACTGCATCCTTGCTGCTTTCTCATGTGGAAGTCTGTTTAATATGAAAACAAGGTGATATCTAATTAGCACACAGGTAAGGAATTAAGAAAATCTTTATTTAAGGGTGAAGATGTTTCTCACAAAATCGTTGCCCCAATGCATCATTGAAATGCAAGCTGGAAATATGATTTTAATATATCACTTGTACATTTTGTATTGCTCTTCTGGTGACAATGTAGTTTGTTTTTGTCAATTACCATTTTAATAATAGGGTAAAGAAAATTAAGTGGATTTTTGAAAGAAAACAATACTGTCAATATACTATTAAAACAAATTAAAATGGTAAAAGTTGTTGTACTTTAAGTAAAAATAAAAGAGCCAAAATATCAATCCCAGTTTTGGATTACTTTAATTAAAAAAAAAAAATGCATATAGCAGAAGATAGTTTCAATCTGCCTACCTCTGGGTTATGGGCCTAGCATGCTTCCATTGCTGTACTCTGCTGCACATGTAAGTGCAAGAGATCCTGAAGCACTCACTCATCATGGGAAAGTACCAATGTGTTTCTTCGTTGGTTGATGGAAGAAACATCTTACAAAAACTCTCCAGATTATTGACTTTTTAAAGTTTTTCTAGGAAACGTTTTAGATGAATGCTTATTAGCCTTTGTCAGTATGTACTTTTGCAAAGTGTCTCTGTGGCGCAATCAGTTAGTGTGTACGGCTATTAACCAAAAGGTTGGTGGTTCAATCCCACCCAGGGACGTACTTGACCTTGTTATCAGATTTTGGTGATCTTTAAGTAGACAAGTCAAATTTCATACCCCCTGTTATGGTGTAGGGTACCTGGCCTTCTCTGATGTAATCAGAGTTAGATTTGATTCAGTGATTTTATAAAAACATCTAGGAATCACAATTTAGCAGTGGGTTGCAGAGAAAAAGAAATATGCTGGCAAAAAAATCAAATTGCGTGATTAAACAGCTCTTCATTTTCTGGCTTTATTTTTATGCTAACAAATTTGTTCTCTGAAAAGTGTCCACAAAGCCAAGTCTCTGATTAACACCTTTGTAAGGATGGTTTTTCACCTATTACTAAATTAAACTTGCTTCATTGGAAAGGCAGCAAGATGCATCCTCATTTCAATGGTAAGTCAACCTTCTTGCCCTATGTTCCCTGTCAACGGATGAAGACGCATCATTATCTACCGCAGTCATTTTGGCCCAATAGATATGCAAGAAGTTTAGATTCCCCTTTCTTTGCAGGTAGAGGAAGGAAAAGGAAGAGGTCTGTAGCCTCTTCAAGATCGCAGGACCAGAGATTGTCCTCTGCTTCTGCCAAATCCACTGCATGACACTGGGGCTTTCTTGCAGGAGCCCACACCAGTGGGGGCACGTCTAAAACTCTTCAGTCAGTTCTGGATTCATTCGGACCTGGACTCGTGGGTTTTACAAATAGTGTCCCAAGGGTACAAACTGGGGTTTCAAGACGTTCCCCCTCACCGATTGTTCAAATTGGCCTTTGTCAGCAGGGAGAAGGTTTTTATTCAAGCCTCTTCGTGGTCCCGAAGCCGGACGGCTCAGTCAGACCAATCTTAAATCTGAAATCCCTCAATTTCTTCCTAAAGAAATTCAATTTCAAGATGGAATTTCTCAGGGCAGTGATCTCCAGTCCGGAGGACGGAGATTTCATGGTTTTGGTAGACATAAAGGATGCCTACTTACATGTTCCCATTTAGCCACTGCCTCAAGCTACCTAAGGTTTGCAATTCAGGATTGTCATTACCAATTTCAGACATTGCCGTTTGGTCTGTCCACGGCTCCGAGGATTTTCACCAGGGTGATGGCGGAAATTATGGTTCTCCTTCGCAAGCAAGGAGTCACAATTATCCCGTACTTGGATGATCTCCTGATAAAGGCGAGATCCAGGGACCAGTTGGTGCAAAACATTGCACTCTCCCTGACAGTTCTTCAACAACATGGTTGGCTCCTAAACTTGCCAAAATCGCAGTTGGTCCCAATGACGCGGTTGTTGTTTTTGGGAGTCATACTGTTAGGCGCCAGGGTCTGCATGATGGTCTGCGCGGCCCGGCGCCTAGCAACTAGAGACGCCGTGCACGTACAGCCGCCGGCTCCCTAGCAACGCTAGACGCCGGGCGCGCTGAGCCGCACGGACCCTAGCAACGGGGACGCCACTGGCGGATCGCGTTCCCCATTGCTAGGCTTTAGGAAATTAAGATATTCACCTGCTCTCTGGCCGTGCAGCAAGGCAGCTGCACGGCATTTATTCTAATCAGCCTTTAGCAGCTGATTGGAGGACTCCTTGTTAAATACACTCCCAGGGCTTCTCACAGACGCCGGTAATAGCTTCCTGCATGCTGCCTTTGTTTGCTGAGAGTCTGTTTCCAGTCCTGCTGTATCCGGTCATTCCAGTCCGCAGAAGTCCGGTATTCGGGAGTTGTCATCTCATCCCAAGAGGTCGTTTGGTTCCCTGGAGTCCTGACTGATCACCGTTTTATATCCAGTGGTGTTCGTGAGTTGCGGCTCTGCCGTGTGCTGCGGCTCAGCCGCTTTACCTTTTATATTTTGTGTTTGGAGCATTTGCGGAGGGTTCCGCTTCCACAAGTCATCTCTGGTACTTGGCGGTGCCGGGTAGGAGAATTGGACAAGTGGATATTTTGGTTGTCCTTTTTCCTGGCGGTTTCTCCGCACATATTATAGTTTTGAGTTTGCTTAGCCCCTGGCCTGGTTGTTTAGTTAGAGGGCCTCTTGTTATCACCCTGTCTCAGGTTTCCCTTTGTCTCTCATTAAGACCGGGGGGCATCGAAGTTGGGCAGACATAATCCGCCCTTCAAACGCGGCTGCCAAGGGCTCAAGAAACCATAGTCTCGCAGGGGATTTCTGACAACACGGGTGAGACAACAGAGTTAGGGCGCCAGGGGCTATTTTCCTGTCCTGCTCCCTTCCCCAGCATTCCGTTCCAGTGCTCCAGTCCTTGCCATAAGATCTTCTCTGACCAGAGTGCTGGAATCATAACATTATTACCGGCCATACCAAAACTTAAAATTAAACAGGGTTTAATTTTTGCTCATTCAGTTTTGTGAGAGTTTATCGGCCTCATGAATCCAACAGGTTTAGGGCCAAATCCTGGTCAGCTCTTAGTCAGCCAGATTCAAGAACTTACTCAGATGGTTCAGGATCTTTCTCTTCGGGTGAAGTCGCAGGAAGATCTTTTGCGAGCTTCCCCAAGGGTAGTCCCTGAACCAAAGATGCATTTGCCTGACCGTTTTTCTGGTGATAGAAAATAGTTTTTTTAATTTTAAAGAATCCTGTAAACTTTATTTTCGTTTAAGACCGACTTCCTCGGGTACTGAATCTCAGCGGGTCGGGTTTATTATTTCTTTGCTCCAGGGGGATCCTCAGACCTGGGCATTTGGTTTAAGAGCAGAGGATCCGGCATTGTTGTCAATTGACGCTTTTTTTGAGTCTTTAGGGCTCTTGTATGATGACCCTGATAGAGAGGCGTCCGCTGAAAGTCAGTTGCGCGCTCTCAGACAGGGTAGAAATCCTGCAGAGGTTTATTGTACGGAGTTTCGCCGTTGGTCGAACGACTGTGGCTGGAATGACCCAGCCCTGCGCAGTCAGTTTCGCCTCGGCTTATCAGAGTCTATAAAAGACAGTCTCCTTCAGTACCCCGCTCCTGAGACTCTCGATAAACTCATGGAGCTTTCTATTAAGATTGATCGTCGTCTCAGAGAGCGGAGGGCTGAAAAAGGAGCACCTGTAAGGTCAAGTCCGTGTGTATATTCCATTCCTGAAGACGTAGAGGAGACCATGCAGATGGGTCTCTCCCGGCTGTCTCCTGAAGAAAGAGCCAGAAGGCAAAATTCTGGTCTTTGTCTGTACTGTGGGGGTAAGGGACATTTTGCTCGTAATTGTCCGAACAAGTCGGGAAACGCTTTGACCAGGTGAATTGTGAGGGGGTTCACCTAGGTCTGCAGCTTATCTCCTCGAATAACTCCCTTTTAGTCCCAGTTAAAGTTTCCTTTGGCAGCCTCAGTTCTTTGGTGTCGGCTTTTGTTGACAGTGGAGCTGCAGGAAACTTTATGGATTTAACTTGGGCTAAGGCCTTAGGCATTCCTCAGTTACCTTTGGGTAGGTGTGTCACCATGCATGGCTTAGATGGGAGTCCGCTGTCTAATGGGATTATTTCTCTCCGTACACCTCCTGTACTACTTACAGTAGGAGCTCTACATTCCGAGAAAATCGAGTTCTTTCTTACACATTGCCCAGCAGTTCCAGTTGTTCTGGGTCACCCTTGGCTGGCCTTTCATAATCCCACCATTGATTGGCGGTCGGGGGAGATTTCACATTGGGGTACTTTTTGTGATAAGGAATGTATCACGTTTCCAGTCAGAGTAGCAGCTATCATTCCAGAACTCATTCCGGTGGAATACCAGGAGTTTGCTGATGTTTTCTCCAAAGGCAATGCGGACATTCTGCCTCCCCATCGGCCTTATGATTGTGCTATTGAGTTAATTCCTGGTGCCGCATTGCCAAAGGGAAGATTATATGCATTATCCGGGCCAGAAACTGCGGCTATGAATGATTATGTAAAGGAGAGCCTTGAGAAAGGATTTATTAGACCATCAAAATCTCCTTTAAGTGCAGGCTTCTTCTTTGTGGAGAAAAAGGATGGCTCGCTTAGACCTTGCATTGATTTTAGAGCCCTGAATAAGATCTCAGTTAAAAACACCTATCCTTTGCCGTTGATTTCTGTACTCTTTGATCAGTTACGTTCTGCTGTGATTTTTTTCTAAAATTGACCTTAGAGGAGCGTACAACCTCATCCGAATTAAATCTGGAGATGAGTGGAAAACGGCCTTCAGTACTCAGTCGGGTCACTACGAATACCTGGTGATGCCGTTCGGCCTGTCCAATGCTCCGGCAGTTTTTCAAGACCTCATTAACGATGTGCTCCGTGACTTCCTAGGGAAATTCGTGGTCGTTTACTTAGACGACATCCTGATTTTTTCTAAATCAATGGAACAACATGTTACCCAGGTGCGTCTGGTTCTTCAAAAGTTATGTGAGAATCATTTATATGCCAAGCTGGAGAAGTGTGAGTTTCATGTCACGGAAGTATCTTTTTTAGGGTACATAATTTCCCCTCAGGGATTTTCCATGGAACCAAAGAAACTCCAGGCCATCCTTAGTTGGGCGCAACCCACCAATTTAAAAGCAATTAAGCGTTTTTTAGGGTTTGCGAATTATTATAGGAGGTTCATTCATTCTTTTTCTGACCTGGTTGCTCCCATTGTAGCTCTGACAAAGAAAGGAGCGGATCCTACCAACTGGTCGCGTGAAGCTGAGTTGTCCTTCCGGGCCTTGAAACAAGCCTTTGTCTCGGCTCCAGTCCTCAGACTTCCTAATCCGGAATTGCCCTTTGTGGTGGAGGTTGATGCCTCGGAGGTTGGAGTGGGGGCTATCCTTTCTCAAAAGGATCCGGAGTCTCTGGAGTTACATCCTTGTGCCTTTATGTCCAGGAAATTCTCCTCCGCTGAATCCAACTATGACGTTGGTAATCGGGAGTTACTGGCGGTAAAATGGGCTTTCGAGGAGTGGAGGCATTGGCTGGAGGGAGCAAAACATACTATTTCGGTATTGACTGACCATAAGAACCTGCAATAGATTGAATCGGCTAAGCGGCTTAATGCCCGGCAGGCACGTTGGGCATTATTTTTTACGCGTTTCAAATTTATAATCACTTTCAGGCCTGGTTCCAAGAATACTAAGGCTGATGCCCTGTCACATAGCTTTCTTCCGGTTCACAATAACAATCCTGTTACCCCCATACTTCCATCTTCGGTCATCTGGGCGGGCCTCACACAAGATTTATTTACCCAGTTAAAACAGCTTCAACACCAAGCTCCTAGAATTACCCCTGCTGGTCGTCTTTACGTCCCTGAGTTTTTGAGAGTTACTGTTTTAACGGAATTCCATGATAACAAAGTTTCAGGGCATCCAGGAGTCTCTAAGACATTGGAGTTAGTCTCTCGCTCAGTATGGTGGCCTGGTCTTTCTAAAGACGTCAAGGAATTTGTTTATTCATGTCAGGTTTGTGCACAGCATAAGGTTCCCCGTTCCTTGCCCATCGGGCAACTTATGCCCTTAAATGTTCCTCTCAGGCTGTGGTCTCATATTTCCATGGATTTTGTGGTTGACCTTCCCCTTTCAGCCGGATTCCGAGTCATATGGGTGGTAGTGGACCGTTTTAGTAAAATGGCTCATTTTATTGCTCTTCCCCGATTGCCTTCTGCCCAAGGGTTGGCAGTTTTGTTTCTCCGCCATGTATTCAGGCTTCATGGGTTGCCTACTGATATTGTTTCTGATCGGGGTCCACAATTCATCGCACAATTCTGGAAATGTTTTTGTGCCTCATTGAAGATGAAATTGTCGTTAACATCCGGTTACCACCCACAATCCAACGGGCAAACCGAACGAGTTAACCAATCATTGAAACAATATTTGCGCTTGTATTCAGCCAAACTCCAGAATGATTGGTCCGAGTTTCTTCCGTTGGCTGAATTTGCTTACAATAATTCTTGTCATTCCTCCACTAAAGAGTCTCCATTCTTTTCAGTTTTTGGTTTTCACCCCAGAGCTAATTCTTTTTTTCATCATTCCTCAGTCTCCTCGCTTACCTTAACCTCCCATCTCAGAGCCATTTGGAAAAAGGTGCACCTTGCTCTCAGAAAAGCGGCCTTTCGAGAGAAGAAATTTTCTGACAGGCTCCGACGTCCTTGCACTTTTAAGGTGGGAGATAGGGTGTGGTTGTCGACTCGCAACATCAGGCTTCGACAATCCTCAGCTAGACTGGGACCCAAATTTATTGGGCCATTTCTTATTATTAAAAGAGTCAACCCAGTTGCCTTTCGGTTACGTTTACCAAGATCTCTCAGGATTGGAAATACGTTTCATTGTTCCCTGTTGAAACAATACGTTTCTTCCAGTAGATTTCCTCGGAAGATCTCTCAGGGTAGATCTCCAGTGGATGTACAGGGACAACAGGAGTTCTTGGTAGAGAAGGTTCTCGATTCCAAATTGTCCCGGGATCGGCTGTATTTTCTGGTTCACTGGAAAGGCTATGGTCCGGAGGAAAGGTCTTGGGTCCAGGATAAGGATCTTCATGCCCCGAGGCTCAAGAGGGCATTTTTTCGGGAATTTCCTCAGAAACCTGGCTTTAGGGGTTCCTTGACCCCTCCTCAAGGGGGGGGTACTGTTAGGCGCCGGGGTCCGCTTGATGGTCTGCGCGGCCCGGCGCCTAGCAACTAGAGATGCCGTGCACGTACAGCCGCCGGCTCCCTAGCAACGCTAGACGCCGGGCGCGCTGAGCCGCACGGACCCTAGCAACGGGGACGCCACTGGTGGACCGCGTTCCCCGTTGCTAGGCTTTAGGAAATTAAGATATTCACCTGCTCTCTGGCCGTGCAGCAAGGCAGCTGCACGGCATTTATTCTAATCAGCCTTTAGCAGCTGATTGGAGGACTCCTTGTTAAATACACTCCCAGGGCTTCTCACAGATGCCGGTAATAGCTTCCTGCATGCTGCCTTTGTTTGCTGAGAACCACAGAGAGAAGCGCTGTCACTAAAGTATTAATATATTTTATTAAAAATGACCTTATTCATATATAAAAATTATGAGAAAACCTAAACATCCTGTGACTTTAAAAAATCTTTTAGCAGCAACACATCAAAACATGTAACAATTTGTATTCCTCACTAAGGTCTCCTTTGGAACAATGTATCAATCTACCCTTTATATAATGTATAGTAACTCTTGTGATTAACAGGAATTCCTTAGAGTAAGCTCCACGCGTGGGCTGATTGAAACACTTGAAACCATATATTGGTAGAGGGTTTAAAAGTTCATCCGTGATGTATATAGGGATTATTCACATTGATGTCATCCGCTCCATTATTTGTGAAATCCCTATTTAGCTCTTATTTCTCAATAATGCCGTCCAGAATTGATCAGCTTTTCTTATGAAGCTTATAATTGCACAATAACAGATTAAGCATGTGACGCTATTTTGGAGTCTGTTATTATACTTAACCCAACTTATGCAATGGGCAACAATTGTGTTATGTCCGTAGGGCGCCGGCTGCCCGCTCTGGGACACTGCAACAGAATGTGCAGGGCTTGTGAGAAATAATAGATAAAATGCTCACAGTCTCATTCAGATCGGCATAAAAATTCAAAGACTATAATGCTCTCTCACCACTTTCCATCAAGCTTCACCTGGAGCATACTGCTAGCTGTCATAAGCTGAATCTCCGTTTGGTGCGGTGAGCCAAATGCCGAACAGATGCTGGGTGAGGCGCTGAGCGGCGGATGCTGTCGGGGACGTGCTGCAGAAATCAGTCTCTGTTCGTGATGGTTAGCTGGATGCCATGCAGAATGTCGGGCAATGTAATCAGACGGATTGCTTGACGCGTTTCTCAGCCTCAATCCTGGGGCTGTTTCCTCAGAAGTACCGCCTCTAGAGCCCCTGGTCTCCTTTATACTCCTCTGCTTCCTTAATTGGCAATACACCTGTCTGTTGGTAATCACTTGTAATCAGAAGGAGCTCAGCTGCCATCATTTAATTTAATCTATTAATGACTTGCAGACTCCTATTCAAGCAGTGGCAGTCAAAAAATTTCTTATACATATATATATTAACACATTTGCAGAGAAACAAAGGAGAGTGGACTCGAATTATTTAAAATACACTTAAATGAACTATTAAAAAACAATAATATAAAAACCAATGTCTCATAGCCAGAAGTTACTTTAAATCACGATTAAACAATAACGATACTCTCAATCATTATGTTTATAAATCTTTCATAAACCTCCTAATTTTTATTACTCTTATGAGAATGATGCTCATGGAATTTTTATTACCCTTAAAACCAAGAAGCTCTTTTAACCATATATTAATGCCAGATTGACCATTCAGATCTGTAGAAATCCATGAATATAGACAGTAAAATTACCCAACCTAATACCAAATAATCTCTAAATCTTAAAGTATTTCAAAAAAACTCTTAAATCTAGAACCAAATAAGATCATTTTAGTCAGAATACAATTGATGCAGTTATATTTCTTTGTAGATTTGTTTGCTGAGAGTCTGTTTCCAGTCCTGCTGTATCCGGTCATTCCAGTCCGCAGAAGTCCGGTATTCGGGAGTTGTCATCTCATCCCAAGAGGTCGTTTGGTTCCCTGGAGTCCTGACTGATCACCGTTTTATATCCAGTGGTGTTCGTGAGTTGCGGCTCTGCCGTGTGTTGCGGCTCAGCCGCTTTACCTTTTATATTTTGTGTTTGGAGCATTTGCGGAGGGTTCCGCTTCCACAAGTCCTCTCTGGTACTCGGCGGTGCCGGGTAGGAGAATTGGACAAGTGGATATTTTGGTTGTCCTTTTTCCTGGCGGTTTCTCCGCACATATTATAGTTTTGAGTTTGCTTAGCCCCTGGCCTGGTTGTTTAGTTAGAGGGCCTCTTGTTATCACCCTGTCTCGGGTTTCCCTTTGTCTCTCATTAAGACCGGGGGGCATCGAAGTTGGGCAGACATAATCCGCCCTTCAAACGCGGCTGCCAAGGGCTCAAGAAACCATAGTCTCGCAGGGGATTTCTGACAACACGGGCGAGACAACAGAGTTAGGGCGCCAGGGGCTATTTTCCTGTCCTGCTCCCTTCCCCAGCATTCCGTTCCAGTGCTCCGGTCCTTGCCATAAGATCTTCTCTGACCAGAGTGCTGGAATCATAACACATACTGGACACAGAAGAGGTTTTCTTCCAGTGGAAAGGCTATGGAGATCCAGAGTCTGGTCAAACAAATTCTGAAACCAGCAAGAGTGTTAATCCATCAATGCATTCAGTTGCTGGGGAAGATGGTTGTGGCCTACAAGGCCATTCAGTTTGGCAGGTTCCATGCCAGAGTGTTCCAGTGGGACCTGTTGGACAATTGGTCCGGATCCCACCTACACATGCACCGGAGGATAATCCTGTCTTCCAAGACCAGAATCTCACTCCATTGGTGGCTGCACAGTTCTCACCTCCTAGAGGGGCGATGGTTCGGGATCCAGGACTGGATCCTAGGGACCACAGATGCAACCCTCCGAGGCTGGGGAGCAGTCACACAGGGGGAAAACGTCCAAGGAAGATGGTCAAGTCAGGAAAGTTGTCTCCACATAAATGTTCTGGAGTTAAGGGCCATTTAATAACTGCAGACACAGTACACACTGGGACGGGTGCCCAGCATCCTCAACAGACTAAGAGAAAAGGATTTACCGGTAGGTATTAAAATCCTAGTTTCTCTAACGTCCTAGAGGATGCTGGGGACTCCGTAAGGACCATGGGGATAGACGGGCTCCACAGAGTTCATGATCTTCACTGAGGTAGCGCACAGCACTGCAGCTGTGCGCCATTGCTCCCATACACCTCACATACTCCGGTCACTGTAAGGGTGCAGGGCGCAGGGGGGGCGCCCTGGGCAGCAATATAAACCTCTTTTTGGCAAAAATATAACATATATACAGCTGGGCACTGTATATATGTATGAGCCCCCACCAATTTTACAGTTTAAGCGGGACAGAAGCCCGCCGCCGAGGGGGCGGGGCTTCTCCCTCAGCACTCACCAGCGCCATTTTTTCTCCTCAGCACCGCTGAGAGGAAGCTCCCCGGACTCTCCCCTGCTTATACCACGGTAGAGAAGAGGGTTGAAAAGAGAGGGGGGGCACATAATTCGGCGCAAATTACATACAGCAGCGCTACTGGACAAACATTAAGTTACTGTGTTATTCCTGGGTTATATAGCGCTGGGGAGTGTGCTGGCATACTCTCTCTCTGTCTCTCCAAAGGGCCTTGTGGGGAAACTGTCTTCAGAAAAAGTATTCCCTGTGTGTGTGGTGTGTCGGTACACATGTGTCGACATGTCTGAGGAAGAAGGCTATATTAGAGAGGAGCGGGAGCAAATGAATGTGGTGTCTCCGCTGACACCTGATTGGATGGATATGTGGAATGTTTTAAATGCTAGTGTAAACTCATTGTACAAAAGATTAGACAAGGCTGAAGCTTTGGGACAGTCAGGGACTCAACCCATGCCTGATCCTATGTTGCAGGGACTGTCAGGGTCTCATAAGCGCCCACTATCCCAGATTGTTGACATAGATACCGACACGGATTCTGACTCCAGTGTCGATTACGATGATGCAAAGTTACAGCCAAAATTGGCAAAATCCGTTCGATATATGATTATGGCAATAAAAGATGTTTTGCACATCACAGAGGAACCCCCTGTCCCTGACAAGAGGGTACATATGTACAAGGGAAAGAAGCCTGAGGTAACCTTTGAGGGGGTCACACGAGCTGAACGAGTTATGTGAAAAAGCTTGGGAATCTCCAGATAAAAGACTGCAGATTTCCAAAAGGATTCTTATGGCGTATCCTTTTCCATCAACGGATAGGTTACGATGGAAATCCTCCCGTAGGATGGACAAAGCATTAACACGCACAGCTACAGTTGGAAAATCAAATTTTTTACCTTATGTTCCCTCACAGCATAAGAAAGCTCCGCATTATCAAATGCAGTCCTTTCGGTCACAAAGAAACAAGAAAGTGCGAGGTGCGTCCTTTCTTGCCAGAGGTAGGGGCAGAGGAATAAAGCTGCACAACACAGCTAGTTCCCAGGAACAGAAGTCCTCCCCGGCCTCTACAAAATCTACCTCATGACGCTGGGGCTCCACTGGCAGAGTCCGGCCCATGTGATGTCATGCAGCTGCTCTGACCACGCCTCCTGTTTCTCCGTTGCCGACCCCATTTTGAAACCGTGCCCCCGCACCGCTCCATCTCCGACTTGGAAATGGAGTGTTGTTGACCCCCCTCCACCCCCCCCTTCACCGATTCACAGGCAGAGGTGATCGCATTATCTGCGGGGTGCCGCAGAAAATGCAGGCGGATGCGTATGCTCTTAGCAGTTTTTGCAGTTGGATTGCGATCCAACCTGAATCAGGCCCCATTACCTATCACAATGCACTGCGGGTAGTACAAAATGGGGTTAATATAGGAGAAAAAACCCCAGAGCTGTGCTCCTTAACTGTCCCTGGTGGCTAGTGGAGCGGCTGCCCAGTAATCAGTGTCCACGCCAGTGCGCACACGGCCCGCCCCCATCAGCGGCCTCGTGATCCCGGAGGGCGGTGTGTGTGTGACTGACCTTAGGAAGAAACCGGAGCCTCCGCTGCAGTGACCCAGCAACCGGGGCACGGGAGTATACTGCGCCACTGGGAGTGATGGAGCTGCAGTAAAGAGGTCTATTAGACCTAGCCTGCTGCAGCCCTTGTAGATTCTTATAAAAAAAGTTATTCTTTTCTTGCCAAAATTAATAGCTAAGAATAGGCTGCCTGAGGCAGCCCCCTGTTAAGTGGCCTGCTACTGAAGGCACCAACTACAAACTGAGCTCCCTGTTCATGGAAGCGAGGTTATAGAGGAGGGGGCGCTGAGCATCTTGGGAACAGTCAAAAGCTTTGAGCCTGTGGGTGCCTCAGATCAAGATCCTACTCTGGTGTACATACAATGTGAATCCTTGTGGAGTCCAGTGTACCCCACAGAAGAAATGAATGCGTCACACCCATTGGCAGCAACATTAGAATAGCTGCTGATGGGCACAATTGAGAAAGGAAGGGGGGAAAACATTTGAATCCAGCACATATATGTAATTTGAATATGTAATTTGTACCTTCCTACTTTAAAATGTAATGGATGAAACTCACCCTGTGAGAACTATCTTCATGATCAAGAGATCTCATATGCAAGATAAGTATGTGTTGGGATAGGGCTGTGGAGGGCGGCTGCTCGGGCACACCCCTGTCAAGTTAAGGAGATTCAACTGAGGAAGCACAAGGGAACTCTCATCTGGGAACAACAACTGCAGGGAGAACACATTTTCAGACGAATGTGGGAGGGCAGAAGGCTGCCTAATACTGAAACACCCCCTAACAACAAACCAAATGCAACAACTACTGCAAGCATTCCTGGGGGAAGGCCTGCAGCAGATGGATTTGCATATAGTGATGTCATCCAAGCAGTGGGCATAGTTGGCTGCAACCCTCGTCTGCATATGAAAAGAGAAAAGGGTCACGCAGGGCATGGCGGCCTTTGTGGGGTTGCGCTTGGATGACCCCTAAATCGCTTTATACACCCCCACCCCCCATCAGTGTGGGCTCATGTTGGCCATGCCCCAGCCCCTGAAGCATTCAAGCTGATTTCTTGCAGCAGCTGGACCCAGAAACAGCTCCAGAGTTGCTCTACAAGACAAGTAAAAGGGTGTGAGCCCTGCAGCACCACCTGTAGTTTGCATACACACATATATAGGACAGCATCTCTTATATGCCCCAGGGTCAATAAAATAGTATCCTTGTCTAGGGTATCCATCCCCTCAGATAAGGTATCCGTCCATGCCGCTACAGCACTACACACCCAGGCCGACGCAATTGCCGGTCTGAGTAAGGTACCTGAATGTGTATAAATGGACTTCAGGGTAATCTCCTGTTTGCGGTCAGCAGACTCTTTGAGGGTAGCCGTATACTGGGACGGGAGGGCTTTCTTCTTGGATAAGCGTGTTAATGCTTTGTCCACCCTAGGGGAGGATTCCCATCGTAACCTATCCATTGATGGGAAAGGATACGCCATAAGAATCCTTTTGGAAATCTGCAGTCTTTTATCTGGAGATTCCCAAGCTTTTTCACATAACTCGCTCAGCTCGTGTGACCCCCTCAAAGGTTACCTCAGGCTTTTTCACCTTGTACATATGTACCCTCTTGTCAGGGACAGGGGGTTCCTCTCTGATGTGCAAAACATCTTTTATTGCCATAATCATATATCGAATGGATTTTGCCAATTTTGGCTGTAACTTTGCATCATCGTAATCGACACTGGAGTCAGAATCCGTGTCTGTATCTGTGTCAACAATCTGGGATAGTGGGCGCTTATGAGACCCTGACAGTCCCTGCAACATAGGATCAGGCATGGGTTGAGACCCTGACTGTCCCAAAGCTTCAGCCTTGTCTAATCTTTTGTGCAATGAGTTTACACTAGAATTTAAAACATTCCACATATCCATCCAATCAGCTGTCGGCGGAGACACCACATTCATTTGCTCCTGCTCCTCTCTAATATAGCCTTCTTCCTCAGACATGTCGACACACGTGTACCGACACACCACACACACAGGGAATGCTTTTTCTGAAGACAGTTTCCCCACAAGGCCCTTTGGAGAGACAGAGAGAGAGTATGCCAGCACACACCCCAGCGCTATATAACCCAGGAATACACAGTAACTTAATGTTTGCCCAGTAGTACTGCAGCATGTAATTTGCGCCAAATTATGTGCCCCCCTCCCCTCTTTTCAACTCTCTTGTCTACCGTGGTATAAGCAGGGGAGAGTCCGGGGAGCTTCCTCTCAGCGGTGCTGTGAAGAAAAAATGGCGCTGGTGAGTGCTGAGGGAGAAGCCCCGCACCCTCGGCGGCAGGCTTCTGTCCCGCTTAAACTGTAAAATTGGCGGGGGCTCATACATATATACAGTGCCCGGCTGTATATGTGTTATATTTTTGCCAAAAAGAGGTTTATATTGCTGCCCAGGGTGCCCCCCCCCCCTGCGCCCTGCACCCTTACAGTGACCGGAGTGTGTGAGGTGTATGGGAGCAATGGCGCACAGCTGCAGTGCTGTGCGTTACTTCAGTGAAGATCATGAAGTCTTCTGCCGCCTCTGAAGTCTTCTTTTCTTCTCATACTCACCCGGCTTCTATCTTCCGGCTCTGCAAGGGGGACGGAGGCGCGGCTCTGGGACGGACGGCGAGGGTGAGATCCTGCGTACCAATCCCTCTGGAGCTAATGGTGTCCAGTAGCCTAAGAAGCAGGACCTTGCAACTCAGAGAGTAGGGCTGCTTCTCTCCCCTCAGTCCCTCGATGAGGGAGTCTGTTGCCAGCAGTGCTCCCTGAAAATTAAAAACCTAACAAAATACTTTCTGTCAGAAAGCTCAGGAGAGCTCCTGAAAAGCACCCAGTCTCCACTGGGCACAGTATCAAACTGAGGTCTGGAGGAGGGGCATAGAGGGAGGAGCCAGTGCACACCCAGAACTAAAGTCTTTCTTAAAGTACCCATGTCTCCTGCGGAGCCTATCTATCCCCATGGTCCTTACGGAGTCCCCAGCATACTCTAGGACGTTAGAGAAAATAGGATTTTAATACCTACCGGTAAATCCTTTTCTCTTAGTCCGTAGAGGATGCTGGGCACCCGTCCCAGTGCGTACTGTGTCTGCAGTTATTAAATGGCCCTTAACTCCAGAACATTTATGTGGAGAAAACTTTCCTGAATTGACCATCTTCCTTGGATGTTTTCCCCCTGTGTGACTGCTCCCCAGCCTCGGAGGGTTGCATCCATGGTCCCTAGGATCCAGTCCTGGATCCCGAACCATCGCCCCTCTAGGAGGTGAGAACTGTGCAGCCACCAATGGAGTAAGATTCTGGTCTTGGAAGACAGGATTATCCTCCGGTGCATGTGTAGGTGGGATCCGGACCACTTGTCCAACAGGTCCCACTGGAACACTCTGGCATGGAACCTGCCAAACTGAATGGCCTCGTAGGCCGCAACCATCTTCCCCAGCAACAGAATGCATTGATGGATTAACACTCTTGCTGGTTTCAGAATTTGTTTGACCAGACTCTGGATCTCCAGAGCCTTTCCACTAGAAGAAAACCTCTTCTGTGTCCAGTATCACTCCCAAAAACAACAACCGCGTCATTGGGACCAACTGCGATTTTGGCAAGTTTAGGAGCCAACCATGTTGTTGAAGAACTGTCAGGGAGAGTAGATGTTTTGCACCAACTGGTCCCTGGATCTCGCCTTTATCAGGAGATCATCCAAGTACGGGATAATTGTGACTCCTTGCTTGCGAAGGAGAACCATCATTTCCACCATCACCCTGGTGAAAATCCTCGGAGCCGTGGACAGACCAAACGGCAACGTCTGAAATTGGTAATGACAATCCTGAATTGCAAACCTCAGGTAGCTTGATGCAGTGGCTAAACGGGAACATGTAATTAGGCATCCTTATGTCTACCAAAACCATGAAATCTCCTTCCTCCGGACTGGAGATCCCTACCCTGAGAGATTCCATCTTGAAATTGAATTTCTTTAGGTAGAAATTGAGGGATTTCAGATTTAAGATTGGTCTGACTGAGCCGTCCGGCTTCGAGAGCACGAAGAGGCTTGAATAAAAACCTTCTCCCTGCTGACTAAGGCCGATTTGAACAATCGGTGAGGGGGAACGTCTTGAAACCCCAGTTTGTACCCTTGTGACACTATTTGTAAAACCCACGAGTCCAGGTCCAAATTAATCCAGAACTGACTGAAGTGTTTTAGACGTGCCCCCACTGGTGTGGGCTCCTGCAAGAGAGCCCCAGCGTCATGCAGTGGATTTGGCAGAAGCAGAGGACGATCTCTGCTCCTGCGATCTTGAAGAGGCTACAGACCTCTTCCCTCTTCTCCTTCCTCTACCTGCAAAGAAAGGGGAATCTTAACTTCTTGCATATCTATTGGGACAAAATGACTGCGTTAGACAATGATGCGTCTTCATCCGTTGAGAGGGAACATAGGGCAAGAAGGTTGACTTACCTGCGGGAGCTGCCGAGATCAAATTAACTAAATGGTTGAAAATCTCTGTGCTACAGTATCCCCCTCACCGATTGTTCAAATCAGCCTTAGTCAGCAGGGAGAAGGTTTTTATTCAAGCCTCTTCGTGGTCCCGAAGCCGGATGGCTCAGTCAGACCAATCTTAAATCTGAAATCCCTTAATTTCTACCTAATGAAATTCAATTTCAAGATGGAATCTCTCAGGGTAGTGATCTCCAGTCCGGGGGATAAAGGAGATTTCATGGTTTTGGTAGACATAAAGGATGCCTACTTATATGTTCCCATTTAGCCACTGCATCAAGCTACCTGAGGTTTGCAATTCAGGATTGTCATTACCAATTTCAGACGTTGCCGTTTGGTCTGTCCACGGCTCCGAGGATTTTCACCAGGGTGATGGCGGAAATGATGGTTCTCCTTCGCAAGCAAGGAGTCACAATTATCCCGTACTTGGATGATCTCCTGATAAAGGCGAGATCCAGGGACCAGTTGGTGCAAAACATCTACTCTCCCTGACAGTTCTTCAACAACATGGTTGGCTCCTAAACTTGCCAAAATCGCAGTTGGTCCCAATGACGCGGTTGTTGTTTTTGGGAGTGATACTGGACACAGAAGAGGTTTTCTTCTAGTGGAAAGGCTCTGGAGATCCAGAGTCTGGTCAAACAAATTCTGAAACCAGCAAGAGTGTTAATCCATCAATGCATTCAGTTGCTGGGGAAGATGGTTGCGGCCTACGAGGCCATTCAGTTTGGCAGGTTCCATGCCAGAGTGTTCCAGTGGGACCTGTTGGACAAGTGGTCCGGATCCCACCTACACATGCACCGGAGGATAATCCTGTCTTCCAAGACTAGAATCTCACTCCATTGGTGGCTGCACAGTTCTCACCACCTAGAGGGGCGATGGTTCGGGATCCAGGACGGGATCCTAGGGACCACGGATGCAACCCTCCGAGGCTGGAGAGCAGTCACACAGGGGGAAAACATCCAAGGAAGATGGTCAAGTCTTCCTTGGATGTTTTCATCTCCACATAAATGTTCTGGAGTTAAGGGCCATTTAATAACTGCAGACACAGTACGCACTGGGACGGGTGCCCAGCATCCTCTACGGACTAAGAGAAAAGGATTTACCGGTAGGTATTAAAATCCTATTTTCTCTAACGTCCTAGAGGATGCTGGGGACTCCGTAAGGACCATGGGGATAGACGGGCTCCGCAGGAGACATGGGCACTTTAAGAAAGACTTTAGTTCTGGGTGTGCACTGGCTCCTCCCTCTATGCCCCTCCTCCAGAACTCAGTTTGATACTGTACCCAGTGGAGACTGGATGCTTTTCAGGAGCTCTCCTGAGCTTTCTGACAGAAAGTATTTTGTTAGGTTTTTAATTTTCAGGGAGCACTGCTGGCAACAGACTCCCTCATCGAGGGACTGAGGGGAGAGAAGCAGCCCTACTCTCTGAGTTGCAAGGTCCTGCTTCTTAGGCTACTGGACACCATTAGTTCCAGTGGGATTGGTACGCAGGATCTCACCCTCGCCGTCCGTCCCAGATCCGCGCCGCCGTCCCCCTCGCAGAGCCGGAAGATAGAAGCCGGGTGAGTATGAGAAGAAAAGAAGACTTCAGAGGCGGCAGAAGACTTCATGATCTTCACTGAGGTAACGCACAGCACTGCAGCTGTGCGCCTTTGCTCCCATACACCTCACATACTCCGGTCACTGTAAGGGTGCAGGGCGCAGGGGGGGCGCCCTGGGCAGCAATATAAACCTCTTTCGCAAAAATATAACATATATACAGCTGGGCACTTTATATATGTATAAGCCCCCACCAATTTTACAGTTTAAGCGGGACAGAAGCCCGCCTCCGAGGGGGCGGGGCTTCTCCCTCAGCACTCACCAGCGCCATTTTTTCTCCACAGCACCGCTGAGAGGAAGCTCTCCGGACTCTACCCTGCTTATACCACGTTAGACAAGAGGGTTGAAAAGAGGGGTGGGGGGGGGCACATAATTCGCAAATTACATACAGCAGCACTACTGGGCAAACATTAAGTTACTGTTTTATTCCTGGGTTATATAGCGCTGGGGGGTGTGCTGGCATACTCTCTCTCTGTCTCTCCAAAGGGCCTTGTGGGGAAACTGTCTTCAGAAAAAGCATTCCCTGTGTGTGTAGTGTGTCGGTACACGTGTGTCGACATGTCTGAGGAAGAAGGCTATATTAGAGAGGAGCGGGAGCAAATGAATGTGGTGTCTCCGCCGACAGCTGATTGGATGGATATGTGGAATGTTTTAAATGCTAGTGTAAACTCATTGCACAAAAGATTAGACAAGGCAGAAGCTTTGGGTCAGTCAGGGTTTCAACCCATGCCTGATCCTATGTTGCAGGGACTGTCAGGGTCTCATAAGCGCCCACTATCCCAGATTGTTGACACAGATACCGACACGGATTCTGACTCCAGTGTCGATTACGATGATGCAAAGTTACAGCCAAAATTGGCAAAATCCATTCGATTTATGATTATGGCAATAAAAGATGTTTTGCACATCACAGAGGAACCCCCTGTCGCTGACAAGAGGGTACATATGTACAAGGGAAAGAAGCCTGAGGTAACCTTTCCCCCCTCACACGAGCTGAACGAGTTATGTGAAAAAGCTTGGGAATCTCCAGATAAAAGACTGCAGATTTCCAAAAGGATTCTTATGGCGTATCCTTTCCCATCAACGGATAGGTTACGATGGGAATCCTCCCCTAGGGTGGACAAAGCATTAACACGCTTATCCAAGAAGGTAGCCCTCCCGTCCCAGGATACGGCTACCCTCAAAGAGTGTGCTAACCGCAAACAGGAGATTACACTGAAGTCCATTTATACACATTCAGGTACCTTACTCAGACCGGCAATTGCGTCGGCCTGGGTGTGTAGTGCTGTAGCGGCATGGACAAATACCTTATCTGAGGGGATGGATAGCCTAGACAAGGATACTATTTTATTGACCCTGGGGCATATAAGAGATGCTGTCCTATATATGTGTGTATGCAAACTACAGGTGGTGCTGCAGGGCCCACACCCTTTTACTTGTCTTGTAGAGCAGCTCTGAAGCTGTTACAGTGCCCAGCTGCTGCAAGAAATCAGCTTGAATGCTTCAGGGGCTTGGGCATGGCCAACATGAGCCCCACACCGAAGGAGGGTGGGGGTGTTTAATGCAAACTTGGGGTTATACAAGCGCCGCAAAAGGCCGCCATGCCCTGCATGCCCCTTTTCTCTTTTCATATACAGATGAGGGTTCCAGCCAACTTTGGCCCACTGCTTGGATGACATCACCGTATGCAAATCCGTCTGCTGCAGACCTTCCCCAAGGAATGCTTGCAATAGTTGTTGCATATGGTTTAATGTCTGAGGGTGCTTCAGTATTAGGCAGCCTTCCGCCCTCCCATGTTCATCTGAAAAGATGTGGTCTCCCTGCAGTTGTTGTCCCCAGACGAGAGTTCCCTTGTGCTTCCTCAGTTAAATCTCCTTAACTTGACGGGGGGGTGCCCGAGCAGCCGCCCTCCCCAGCCCTATTCCAACACATACTTATCTTGCATATGAGATCTCTTGATCATGAAGATAGTTCTCACAGGTTGAGGTTCATCCTGGCCCCGCTCCCCGCTGGAGAGCGCTGATGGGGACAGCAGCGGGGCTTCAGCAGAAGGGTGAGTATGTGTGGCCAGAGACCTCCCTTCCCATGTGCAGGCCTGCAGAGTCTGCCACGCAAGATGGGGCATGTGGCACTCTCCCTCCCAGGGGCTCTTCCAGATGTAGCTCCTCAGCAGTATTTTTCCCGGGCTGCGCGGCGCTCTCCCCGACTGGCATCCGCCCTGGAACACTGCCTTCCTCAATGCAACATCAGCAGGGGGCCCTGGCCTCATCACCATCCCAGGTCTTTCTCATGTATGTATCATGTATGTGTGTGTGATATATGTATGAATCATATATGTTTGTGATATATATATATATATATATGTGTATCTATCTATCTATCTATCTATCTATCTATCTATCTATCTATCTATCTATCGTATGTGTGTGTATATATATGTATCTATCTATCTTGTATGTATGTGTTCTATCTATCTATCTATCTATCTATCTATCTATCTATCTATCTATCTATCTATCTATCTATCGTGTGTGTGATATATGTATGTATCTATCATGTATGTGTTATATGTATGTATCACACCTTCCTCTATACATATACATACATACATACATACATACATACACACACCTATATCTGTACGTACACTGACATACACACACCAACATCTATACATAAACACGCTGACCCCTAAACGTACACCAACGTACCCACACCTGCATCTATACCTACACATGCTGACACGTGGACGTACACCGGCTTACCCACATGTGAATCTATACATACATGTGCTGACACCTGGACATACACTGATGTACCCACACCTAACATCTATACATACACATGCTAACACCTGGACGTATACAGACGTACCCACATTTGCATCCATGCATATATAGATGTAGGTGTGTGTACGTCAGTGTACGTCCAGGTGTCAACGCGTGTATGTATAGATGCAGGTGTGGGTACGTCTGTGTATGTCCAGGTGTCAGAATGTGTATGTATAGATGCAGGTGTGGGAAGGTCAGTGTAGGTTCAGGTGTCAGCGCGTGTATGTATAGATGCAGGTGCTTGTATGTCCAGATGTCAGTGCATGTATGTATAGATGCAAGTGTGGGTACGTCGGTGTATGTCCATTTGTCAGCGCGTGTATATATAGATGCAGGTGCTTGTATGTTGGTGTATGTCCAGGTGTCAGCATGTGTATGTATAGATGCAGGTGTGGAAATGTTGGTGTATGTCCAGGTGTCAGGGCGTGTATGTATGGATATTAGGTGTGGGTACATCAGTGTATGTCCAGGTGTTAGCGCATGTATGTATAGATGCAGGATAATAATCACACAGCGTGCCCCCCACCAACCACAAACCTCCCCAACCCCCCTGTATGACATAAACACCGCTAATTCCACTTACACACAATAATTTCAGTTTGCGACCAGGAGCCGGCAATGTATGTGCACCCAAATGAAGCCACTGTACATGCCCTGCAGGCTGCTATGTACTGCACAGGTGCAACAAATGTAAATGCCCTATCTTTAAAATGGGGCATATTTTACTAAATTAAAAAAACCTGTAACTTTCTGTAAAACCTTAACCCCAAAAGGCACTACACTAACATCGGGGTGTAGAGTTGGATCTTGATCCAAGGCACCAACAGGCTAAAGCTTTGACTGTTCCCAGGATGCCTTGCACCGCCTCCTCTATAACCCTGCCCAGTGGCGTAACTAGACCTTTGTGGGCCCCATAGCAAAATTCTGAATGGGCCCACCAGCACTCAACAAGAATGAGTGGCGTTTGGGGTCAGAAAAGTAGAGGGGAAGGGGTCTGACAGAGTAGGGGGCAGGACATGAATGAATAGAAACTGAGGTGTCCATTATATAAAGAAATACAGTATGTGTGTCTGTGTGTATATCACACACACACACACACACATATAAGGGAAATTCAAATGCCCTCAATTATTGCGCCCATTACACTCTGGTTTAGGTGCACAAAGCACCTAAACCTGAATAAAGTAATGGGCGCGATCATGAAAAGACACCGTTTGGTTGCCCAAATGGGTCTCTTTGCACACATTTCAGCTTGTTTCCCCTGGGGGTAGCGAGCTGAAATAAACATGTCGCACCCGTTGGCAGCAACATTAGAATAGCTGCTGACGGGCACGATTGAGGGAGGAAAGGGACATTTGAATCCAGCCCATAGATGCAATGTGAATATGTAATTTGTACCTTCCTATCTTAAAATGTATATAGTAGTGTTTACACTAGAGGTCTTTCCGAACCCCCTAATCCTAACATTGTAATTTGCTTTAGGGCGCACCTCCAATTAGTCTAGTGTTTCGTATTTTCACATTAAATACTTTCTTGCATTGGTTGGTTAAAGATTAGATCATATATTTTTCTAGATATAGCTGTGCATAGTCTACAAGGCTACATGCTTCTCCCCTAACTAGAGATGTGCAGCGGGCATTGTTCGTGTTTCATGTTTTGGTTTTGGTTTCGGATCCGCAGTTGTGTTTTGGATACGGACGCGTTTTGGCAAAACCACCCTTTCGGATTTTGTATTCGGGTGATTTTTTTTAAAAACCTCAAACAGCTAAAATCATAGAATTTGGGGGTAATTTTGATCCTATAGTATTAAGCTCAATAACCTGGTCTGAATAAGCCTCAATGTCTATTCACGGGAGACAGAGGGGCTGGGGCATGGCCAGCAGCTCACAGAGCACCTATAATGACAAAAATGGGAGACATGGCTCATGATCGCGATATACCTGCGAAGGTACGCCCTCTACTGATTGACAGGCAGAGGCATTCGC